>NW_022680596.1:0-237500 GCF_009764315.1 Trachypithecus francoisi | reverse complement strand
AAGGGGCAGGCAGGCAAGGAGGATGCGAGCCTGGACACCCGGTTGGGAGACAGGCCTAGTGAGGGAGGGGAGCGGGTGTGAGATAGAAGAGCTAGCTGATGGTGTCCCTGCCGCACCAGAGCCCGAGGACCAGAGTGAGGAGCAAGAACTAGGGGTGGGGAATACACAGTACACTGACCGTCCAGAGGACTGCGCTGAGGATGTGACTCCATCTCGCCCCAATGCAGAAGCTCAGGGGGACCACACGGGCGGCAGTCATGAACCAGAGGTAAGCACACAATGGCGGATGCCGCCATGGTATCCCATGGGTCACCACCGGGGGCACGGCCAAGCACTCAGCTTGGCCTCGAGCCCGACTGGGGGGCTCACGCAGGGCAGACTTCTGGCCCCAGAAGCGCACAGCAGGCTGGTCGGGAGAGGAGGGGGGTGCAGGGAAGAGCAGCAGTTGGCCTGACACCAGGCTGCCACCCGGGCGGGCGGTGAACTGTGGCGACCAGGATGAAACCTCGCTTTCCACCCCCACAACCTTTCCCCACCCCCACCCGCCAATGTACGACAGCACAGGACCTTTTACCCAGACCCAGGCTAGCCCTGGACAGCTTGCAGTACAAGGGAGCTCTCTAGGGGAACCAGGACTGTGGCAGCCACAGGAACTTGGCCCCAGCCGACTCTCTTTTCCTTCCTCTCACAGGCAGTGGGATCCCTCTAACCAAGGCTCCTTCCCCCACCACGTGGCCCCTCGCAGGGCTTGCATACATGGTTGGGAGATGGGAGGAAGGTGCCCATGGAAGAGGAGGTGGGCACCACCAGGCCTGTACTTGGGAGGACAGAGGGGCCAACCAACCCTGCAAGGGAACCCCAGTCATGCACCCCCTGGAGGCCACAGGCACCTCCCCCCGCCACAGCAGGATTGCTCAGCAAATGATGCCTCAGACAGGTATAGCCCTGGGAGGAACAGGGAACCACAAGAGCATTTGAAGTGATGATCAGTGTGTCCTGAAACTCACATTAATTCTCATAGCTGGTTGCGTTCTTCATCAATACATGAGCTGAGTGATCCACTGCTAAGAGTTTTTCAAGGTTCCTTGGTGAGGGACACCCAAAGGGGGAGGCCCTCCTGGCACAGCACATCCTGGAAGGGGTTGCCTCAGGCCAGCCAGTGAGACAGCAATGAGACAAAACTCTCAGAGGGGTTGGAAGATTTCACCACAGGGGCGTGCACACCGCCCCCACAGGGGCGAGCACAGACACCCCACAGGTGCCCGGGGGTTCCTACCCCCAATAGGGCAGAGCCCAACATGCGCAGCACACACAGTGGTACGATGGCCACCAGGTAAGCCCCCAACCAGCAGCTGCAACCACAGCAATGACAAGAGAAAAATAAACAGCTCCATTAAAAAGTGAGCAAAAAACATAAACAGACACTTCTTAAAAGAAGACATACATGTGCTCAACAAGCATATGAATAAAAGCTCAATATCACTGATCATTAGAGAAATGAAAATCAAAACCACAATGAGATACCATCTCATACCAGTCAGAATGGAGATAATTAAAGGGTGAAAAAATAAATTTTGGTGAGGTTCTGGAGAAAAGGGAACACTTATACACTGTTGGTGGGAGTGTAAATTAATTCAACCATTGTGGAAAGCAGTTAGGTGATTTTTCAAGGAGCTAAAAGGAGAACTACCATTCAATAGTTCTGCTAGCCATCCCATTACTGCATATATATCCAGAGAAATGTAAATTATTTTACCATAAAGATCATAAAGACCCATGCATTCAAATGTTCATTCCAGCACTATTCACAATAACAAGATATGGTCAATTAAGTGCCATCAATGACAAATTGGATAAAGAAAATGTGGTATATATACACCACGGAAAACTATGCAGTCATAAAAAAGAATGAGACTTTGTATTTTGCGGGAACATGGATGGAGCTGGAGGCTATTATTCTCAGCAAACTAACACAAGAACAGAAAACCAAATACTGCATGTCCTCACAAGTGGGAGTTAAATGATAAAAACTTATGAACCCAAAGAAGGAAAGAGCAGACACTGGGGTCCATTTGAGGGTAGAAGCTGGGAGGAGGGAGAGAAGCAGAAAAGATAACTACTATTGGGTACTGGGCTTAATACCTGGGTGATGAAATAACCCATACAGCAAACACTTGTGACACATGTTGACCTATGTAACAAATCTTCACATGTACCCGTGAACCCAGAATGAAAGTTAAAAATGTTAAAACTTTGAAAACTTCTAGAAAAAACCATAAGCAAAAATCTTATGACATAGAATTTGGAGATGGTTTCTTGACTGTGACACCAAAAGAACAGGCAACATAATAGGAAACAAATACATTGGACTTAATCAAAATGTAGAACTTTTCTGGAAAAAAAAAAGAAAGAAAGAAAAACAGAGTGAAAAGACAACCACTGAATGGGAGAAAAGATTTTCGAATCATGTATCTTATTAAGTACATAAGATATTGCAGAATACATAAAGAACTCTGAAAACTCAACAACAAAACCATTCAACAACAGCATTTATAAAAGGGCAGAGGACTTGAATCTTTATTGGGTCAATAAGTATACTGAAAAATGTGCAGCATTACCAGTCATTAGGGAAATGCAGATCAAAACCACAATGAGATACCATTTTACACCTATTAGGGTGGCTATGTAAAAACCCAAAAACAACAAAAATGAAAAATAACAAGTATTGGCTAGGATGTGGAGGAAGTGGAACCCTGGTACATTGCTAGTGATAATACAAAATGGTTTATCAACTGTGGAAAATAGTTTGGCAGTTTATCATAAAGTTCTAAATAGAATTACAGTATGTTCCAACAATTCCACTGCAGGTGTCTATCCAAAATAATTGAAAGCAGGGACTTAAGCTGATACTTTCACACCATTCTTTATAGCAGCATCATTTACAGTACAAAATATGGAGTCTTAAATGAATACAATGCTGATGGGCATGAAGGCTTATGCTTATAATCCCAGAATTTTGGGAGGCCAAGATGAGAGGGTCTCCTGAGCCTAGGAGTTTGAGACCAGCCTGAGCATCATAGAAAAATCCCATCTCTAGAAAAAGTACAAAAATTTGCTTGGCTTGATGATGTGTGCCTGTAGTCCCAGCCACAGGGGAGTATCACTTGAGCCTGGGGAGGTTGGGACTGCAGTGAGTCATGATTCCAGCCTGGGTGACAGAATGAGACTCTGTCTCAAAACATTGTAATGCTGATACATGCTACAACACGGATGAACCTAGATGACACTATACTGTGTAAAGCAAGCCAAATACAAAAGAATAAATATTGGGTGATTCCATTAATATGAGGTACATACTTAGAATAGAAAGTTCAAATATAGAGAAAGTAAAACAGGCATTATTTATGGCTGAAAGGAGGGTGAAATTGAAAAAATGTTGCTTAATGGACACAGTGTCTGTTTGAAATTATAAAAAGTTTGGAAATGGATAGTGGTGAATATTGCACAAAATTATGAACATACTTAATGCTATTGAATAGTACAGTTAAAATGATTAAAATGGTAAATTTTATGTTATGTGTTTTTATCACAATAAAAATGATATTATTAGAAAAAACAAAGGCATAAGACCTCTCCATTTTTATAATAACAAAATATTTCTTATCAGAAAAAACACTTTACTATAAAAGAAGTAATGGCAAAACTTAATTATATTACAGTTAAGAGATCATTCTTATCATGGATACCTGATGATCAATGAACAGACAGTAAAAATGAGACAAACACACACACACGTGTATGTAATTATGAGAAAAAAATCTTGTACCCAGCATATATAAATAACTTCCACTAATTGATGAGGAAATAATGGAAAATGCAATAGAATCAAATGAGTAAAATTAACAGAAGGGATGCAATGTGTAATAAGCAGGTGAAAATATTGTCAACCTATTAGAAACCAAGAACATTCAAATAAAGTCACTATCTGCCACCATCACATACCAATTAAAAGGCTAAAATAAAAACAAAAGGAAATATCAATAGTTAACAATAGTATGAATAAGTCAAACATCATATACACTGCTTGTGGTGTAAAAATATATGCATTATTGAAACTTGCACTGTCTTTCAAAGCTTAGCAAATATAAACATATGACCCAATGACTTGATTATTCTGTATATAGCCAACAGAAATTTGTTCATAAAGTCATCAAAACACATTGTATAATTTACACACAATTATTATTCCTAGTAACTCCAAAATAAGTACGACTCACATGTATTTTTGAAGTCAAATGATTAAATTAATTGTTTGATGGTTAAATAATGGAATAGGATCACCAATTTCATGAACCACAGCAACATGAAATAATACAGATAATTTTGTTAAATATAGAATTTAAAATCTGCATATGAAATAATCCATGCTTTATGATTCTATGTGTAGAAACTACAAAACAGTTGAAAGTACAGGTGATCTATACTGTTAGAAGTCAGGCTAGTGATTTCTCCTGGGGTTTTTGCCTGAGAAGGGCACAAGGAGCTCACTGGGGGTCTGATAGTGTTTTCTTTTTCTTTTCTTTTCTTTTTTCTTTTCTTTTCTTTCTTTTCTTTTTTTCTTTTTTCTTTTCTTTTTTCTCTTCCCTTCTCTTTTCTTTTTGAGACAGAGTCTTGCTCTGTCACTTGGGCTGGAGTGTAGTGACATGATCTCTGTTCACTGCAACCTCTGCCTCCCGGGGTTCAAGATTCTCGTGCCTCAGTCTCCCGAGTAGCTCAGACTACAAAGGCACACCAGTAACTTTGGCAAAGTTTTGTATTTTTAATAGAGATGGGATTCTGCTATGTTGCCCAAGCTGGTCTGGAACTCCTGAGCTCAAGTGATCTGCCCGCCTCCACCTCCCAAAGTGCTGAGATCACAGGCATGATTCACCGCGCCCAGATTCTGTTCTCTAATCTAAGAACTGCATAAAAAGACGTGTTCAAGTTTTAAAATTCTATTCGCTGTGCACTTCTGGCTTCTGGAAGCATCCCAGAATTTTATAAAAAATACATATAATCAACTAATGGTTTGGAGAATGTGAATAAATTTGTAATTTAATTTCCTATGTGGTCAAAGTGGAGGTTGAATATATGAAATAATGTTACACTGTGATCAGTTTTTAAAAGCCTGCTGTAACTTCTTGGTTAAAACCTGAAGCATACTGATATACAACCTCAAAAATACAGAGTAAGTTCTAGATTTTAAAACAATTTTTACATAGAAGAAATTAAAATAGAAAGAATCAGAAAATAGAACAGGTCTTCTGAAGAACACATGAGTTGGTAAATCCAATTTAAAATATGTCCATTGTAATATTTAACATATATAGCTTCATTGTTCCCATCAGAGTCAAATATTGTTTAACTTCAGTCAATTGGATATTTTTTCAAGACATAAAACTAAAAGATAAATATTAATGTATAAAAATTTAAAATAAATTTTATGTAACTTTAACAAATTAATTATAAAGATGGTAATATATTAGATAAAATAGACATTAAGATTAAAGCAGGACCAGGCGCGGTGTCTCATGCCTGTAATTTCAGCACTTTGGGAGCCTGAGGCAGGCAGATCATGAGGTCAGGAACTCAAGACCAGCCAGTTTCTACTAAAAATACAAAAATTAGCCAGGCATGGTGGCAGACATCTGTAATCACAGCTACTCAGGAGTCTGAAGCAAGAGAATCACTTGAACCTGGGAGGTGGAGGTTGCAGTGAGCTGAGATTGCACCACTGCCCTCCAGCCTGGGCAACAGAGTAAGACTCCATCTCAAAAAAAAAGATTAAAATAGTTTCTCAATGCTATATGTAATATTGTTTCTACATTTCTCAAAGTTCAATTTTCATATATTGTTGCTTTAAAATTATGGATAATATGTTTCTACTAATTATACCTCACCACACACACACATTTATACATACGTATGTATTTTTGTGTATATTGCCAATCCCTTGTAATTTTACTGTTTTATAACTGTGCTTACAATTCTGTGGAAGATTAACAAACAACTGAATATTGTAAAGAAAACACAATGCACATATTTCTAATAAAAATGAGAAGACTCTGTATTAGGCAAGGCAGAGCTTTGATATGCTGAAGTCAAAACTGATGATAAAATGAGCCTGAGAGTTGGAAACACACAGGTGTCAGGGCAGAAATATTTACAAGCTGTGACCTGAAAGGATTTTAATGTCAAATTTTGTGTGTAGAGGAATGCCATATTTGGCTGGCCTGTTCTGAGCAGAATCAGATTGTTGGGAGGTTAGAATCCTAGTGGGTTCATTGTGTTTACACACAAGGTCATGGCTGGCAAAATAGGGAAGCAAGTGCTGGTGTGGTACCCATCTACCCCAGTGACTGTTCTGAGCTCTGGAGCTGTTATCTGGTGCTATCCCAGGCTGGAGGTCTATGCAGACATAATTCTATGCCTGATATGGGGAGCAGAAGTTTGCATGCGGTGTAAGGGGAGGCAGTGATGGTTAGGAATAGCTCGGAGGCTTCCAGGTCTTTCTGCCAGTTGCTGTCATTGCAGAACTCCACACAGAAAATTGGCAAAAAGGTGTTGATGGGGCAGAAGCTTTCTGCTGCCAACCAGGGCCAGCATTAAATGAGATGAGTTGAAGAGCAGAGCGTTCTCCAAACCAGAGGCCACAGATGGCTGAGGGAGGCCCCCTGGCCAGACACCACTATGGCAACTCTGAAGGCTCTGTTCTAAATATTAACATCTGTGTTAATAAATACACACACACACACACACACACACACACACACATGATATAGATATAAGTGTAGATATTCATTCTATTGCTTCCATGTCTCTGATTAACTCTAATCCAACCTGTAACAAGTAAAAGATTGCATAAGTTATCAAAAACATACTAACCAACAAAAGTCCATAACCAGATGGCTTCACTAATGAATTGTTTTAAACATTAAAAGTTGTAACTCCAATTTTTCTCAAACTTTTCAAACATTGAAATCAATCAATGCAATATACCTGCTCAATAGAATAAATTTTAAAAAACAACATAATCATCTCAATTGATAGATGAAAAATTTGACATAATCCAAAACTCTTTCATGATAAGAGCACTTAGTATGTTAGATATAGAGTAAAACTTCCTCAACATAAGAAAAGATACATATAAAAACCTCAAAACTACCACTATATGAAATGGTAAAAGTTGAAAAGCTTCCTCCTTAAGATCAGGAACAAGACAAGGATACTTGTGTTCATCACTTCTGATCAACATTGTAATAGAAATCAGGCCAGAATAATTGGGCAACACAAGAAAAGAAACACTTCAATTGGAAAATAAATACGCTATTACTATATATAGATGTTACAATTTTATATGTATAATTAAAATCCTAAATAATATCATAAAACTGTTAACTCTAATAATCAAATCCCGCAAAGTTGTAGGATACAAGATCAATACATACACGTTAATGGAATAGAATTCAGGGTCAGAAAAAAATTCATACATCGTAATTTTTTGACATGGAGTTGGCAAGTCTGCAGGACCTGTTGGAAATCATTTGTGTAATGTATTTTAGCCCCATTTTAGAAGATCCTTCCTCATTGGGGAATAGTGAATAGCTTTCCATTCATGGGCAGTGAACTTATTACTAGAATATGTAATTTTCAAAGAAAGCTTCCATTTTAAGATACAAGTGAATTTAAGACAAAGTTTGAAAGACATCAATAAACTTTTCTTACCACCTTAATTAAAAAACAGGATTTGGTGTTTTATTTTGTTCAAATCTGAAATTAAATAAGAACTTCAATTCTTCCAATAGCCATTAAAAATAAATAGGCTGTTTAAAAAAATTCTTAGTACATGTTCACATTTTAGTTTAGCCTTAAATAGGTTTACAGAATATGGCCTGGGTCCTGACCTCTTTGCCTTTCTAGGGAACCCAGGGAAACATAAATGAGCTGGAACATATTTTTCTACCAGGAAAGTAACCTCAGTAAAGTTTCACCAAGACTAGCAGCAATATTGACTACAGGTGTGCACCTGCCACAAGACACAGGTCCCACCCTCAAGCTTCCACACCTTGCAGGTTAAATAATGTTACCTTTGATGATGTTGGTTAGCTCTTTCCCCTGCAGGGTTAATTGGGGCCAGCATTCTCCTCTTCTTCACAGATGTAATGTAGCTCTTCAGCTTGTCTTCAAACACATCCAGTTCATTCCTCACAGAAACAGATATGAAGAATTCTATGACAACAAAATGGGGACACAGACTGAATGTTTTACAGTTTCACCTGTGTCCAGAGACCTCTCTTTAGTGCAGAGGCCAGTCTTTCCTAAGCATTTGAAACTTCTCTGAAAATGACTCTGAGCACTGGCCATACTGAGACAGATGGTATATTGTTTTCTATGGAAGCAGGAGTGACCCACACTCTAGTTCTTCAGCCCCACAGTGTACAATACAGTCTCACAAGTGCTTGCAGAACTGTTCCAGCATGAGTGGAATCAGTGTAAAATGATTCACTTTGAGTAAGTGTTGACATTGGAATTATTCCAACCCTATCCCTCCCCATTGCCAAAGATAGAGATTTCTTTCCCATTTGATGACCACTCTTCTGTCATCCCATCATCATGCCATTGCTCAGCAGTTTCCACTTCCATCTTTCTCAACCAACCAAATCTTACTTATCACTGAGAGTGGAGCTTACTTGCTATGATATTCAGGAAGTTTCCCAAAGTAGAATAATTAAACTTTCAGAGTCCTTTCACATTATTCTTTTCTTTCTCATGACAGCAGGCACTCCTTACCATGTCTTTTCTTATTTTCTTAGACTGTGGCTTTCTCAGACTAGGACTCTCCTGTCTCAGCTCTCTGTCCTCCTTGCAGCCCTTATAACAGTGCTTGCCTATGATAGATGTTCAATAAATATTTGAGAAACACAGTAAATCCTTATGAGTGACATACTGTTACAGAAAACTCTTGTCTTTCATCAAAATCTATTCTCCTTTTTGTTAGCCACACAGCTGAATTACATTTCTTAGCATCCTTTCCAGCAGATGTGGATATGTGACCAGTCATCGTCAATGTTGATGGAGTGAGACGGATGTGAGCCACAATTAGATGAGATTAGATGAGTCCATGAAATCTTCCAAAATGCATTTCTTAAAGTATTTTGTTTTCAGGAGACTGAATAAAAAGGGAAAGAAAGACTCATGGATGGTGAAGGCAAATAATGAAAGAACTCTGAGTTCCTGAATGACCACATAAAGAGGAGAAGCCTTTTTATCTTGGACACACAACAATGTTTTTGTGCTAAAATACACTGTTAATCTACTGCAAATTAGAGTGGTTGGTATTTGACATTTCAGCATAACCTAAAACATACACTTAAAAGCCTAATCACTGAATTAATTTAAAAGGCATTCTTATAGTACATTTAAGATGACAAATTTTAAGTTGGTCTTGCAATTTTTACCCTTCCATTTTGACCATGCTATGTTATGTTAGAGAACTTGGATCACACAAGATAATTTTATTTTGCATTTAATAAATGGATAAAAATCAAACAGTCAAATAATTATATAAATTCAGATTTTATTTATTTGAGAATGTGTTTTCCAGAGTAAACTTATATATGACATTTCAACTCCAGGATTTATATTTTATAAAAAAATAACTAATTCACGTTAATCTGCTGTAATTTTTAATTTAATTAAATTATTTTTATCAGGATCACTATTTTAAAATAAAAATTACCTGACTTTTTTTCACATCAAAATTTACAGATTCCACTTCTATAGTTTTTCTAGAGGAACAATTATTTCTACCCAGTCAACTTTCCAGGGTCAAGTTGTGGATATCCAAATGTTTTAGAGAATATTTTTTTCTTATATCAGTTTTAGTCAACGCTACATTTTACCATGCTCAATTTTAACCATTATCAGTTCTTTTGTGTGTGTGTGATTCAGTTTCATAAATTGATTTTTTTTATTTGTTTTTTGAGATGGATTTTTACGCTTGTAGTCCAAGCTGGAGAGTAATGGCGTGATCTCAGCTCACCACAACATCCATCTCCAGGGTTCAAACTATTCTCCTGCTTCAGTCTCCCAAGTAGCTGGGATTACAAGCATATGACACGAAGCCCGCCTAACTTTGCGTTTTTAGTAGAGATGGGGTTTCTTCATGTTGGTCAGGCTGGTCTTGAACTCCCAACTTCAGATGATCTGCCCTCCTTGACCTCCCAAAGTCCTGGGATTACAGGTGTGAGCCACCGTGCCTGGCCAGTTTCACAATAATTTTGAGCATGGACATCAAAGTATCCTCAAGGTTAAAAATTTTGGAGTCTAAACATTCTACCTCTTTGATTTGTATGGTTTCAATTATGACTCAGCATTTTAGGAACATGTTGGCTCTATAATCTTTCACCCTCACCCCATTTGAACAAGAAGATAATTTTTCAGACACACTTACAAGGGTCAGGCAGATACAACTACACATTATTCACATCATTTTTCTTGGAAACTGAAAACTGTTTTTATACTCAAACATCCTGTTGGGCAACTGTCAAATAAAATAATTCTAGCATATGTTAAAAGTTAGAAAGAAAGACTTTTTGCAGTAGATGTTGTGACCACTGTAATAGGGATTATAATCCTGAACACAGACAACTCAGGATTTATAACCAATAGGCAGAATAGATCAGTGGATAAAAAATTACTGAGAGAAATTTGATAAAATAACAAAAGAAGAGAGAGTTTTTTCTGTTTCTTTCTTTTTTTTTTCAGGAAGGATAGTGAAGGTTTATTGCTATAGCTATCTGGAGAAAATAAACTGCTTCTAGTACTTTTTGTTGTTGTTTGAGATAAAGGGAAAAACATACTGACAGGTCAATAACCATGTACAAGTTGCTAGGGTCTGTATTGATTTGATCTAGCAAGAGATCATATCAGACAGCAGATGCAATTGGAGTCACCACTTGATTAAGTTTATGATGATCCACTGTTAATCTATATAACTCACTATTATTATATCTGCCAACTTATTTTTTTAATTCTAAAAGTTCTTTTTTTTTTTTTTTTTTTTAACTATTCTTTAAGTTCTAAGGTACATGTGAACAACCTGCAGGTTTCTTACGTATGTATACATGTGCCATGATGGTGTGTTGCACCCATTAACTCGTCATTTACATTAGGTATATCTCCTAATGCTATCCCACGCCCCCTCCCCACAATAGGCCCCAGTGTGTGATGTTCCCCTTCCTGTGTCCAAGTGATCTCATTGTCCAATTCCCACCTATGAGTGAGAACACGTGGTGTTTGGTTTTCTGTTCTTGTGATAGTTTGCTAAGAATGATGGTTTCCAGCTGCATCCATGTCCCTACAAAGGACACAAACTCATCCTTTTTTATGGCTGCATAGTATTCCATGGTATATATGTGCCACATTTTCTTAATCCAGTCTGTCACTGATGGACATTTGGGTTGATTCCAAGTCTTTGCTGTTGTGAATAGTTCCTCAATAAACATACGTGTGCATGTGTCCTTATAGCAGCATGATTTATAATCCTTTGGGTATACCCAGGAAAGGAATGGCTGGGTCAAATGGTATTTCTAGTTCTAGATCCTTGAGGAATCTCACACTGTCTTCCACAATGGTTGAACTAGTATGCAGTCTCACCAACAGTGTAAAAGTGTTCCTATTTCTCCAAATCCCCTCCAGCACCTGTTGTTCCCTGACTTTTTAATGATTGCCATTCTAACTGGTGTGAGATGGTATCTCATTGTGGTTTTGATTTGCATTTCTCTGATGGCAAGTGATGATGAGCATTTTTTCAAGTGTCTGTTGGCTGTATGAATGTCTTCTTTTGAGAAGTGTCTGTTCATATCCTTTGCCCACTTTTTGACGTAGTTGTTTGTTTTTTTCTTGTAAATGTGTTTGAGTTCTTTGCAGGTTGTGCATATTAGTCCTTTGTCAGATGAGTAGATTGAAAAAATTTTCTCCCATCTGTAGGCTGCCTGTTCATTCTGATGGTAGTTTCTTTTGCTGTACAGAGCTCTTTAGTATAATTAGATCCCATTTGTCAATTTCGGCTTTTGCTGCCATTGCTTTTGGTGTTTTAGACATGAAGTCTTTGCCCATGCCTATGTCCCGAATGGTATTACCTAGGTTTTCTTCTAGGGTTTTTATGGTTTTAGGTCTAACATTTAAGTCTCTAATCCATCCTGAATTAATTTTCGTATAAGGAGTAAGGAAAGGATCCAGTTTCAGCTTTCTACTTATGACTAGCCAATTTTCTCAGCACCATCTATTAAATAGGGAATCCTTTCCCCATTTCTTCTTTTTCTCAGGTTTGTCAAAGATCAGATGGCTGTACATGTGTGGTATTATTTCTGAGGGCTCTATTCTGTTCCATTGGTCTATATCTCTGTTTTGGTACCAGTACCATGCTGTTTTGGTTACTGTAGCCTTGTAGTATAGTTTGAAGTCAGGTAGCATGATGCCTCCAGCTTTGTTCTTTTGGCTTAGGATTGTTTTGGCAATGCATGGTCTTTTTGGTTCCATATGAACTTAAGAGCAGTTTTTTCCAATTCTGTGAATAAACTCATTGGTAGCTTAATGGGGATGGCATTGAATCTATAAATTACCTTGAGCATTATGACCATTTTCACGATATTGATTCTTCCTATCCATGAGCATGGTGTGTTCTTCCATTTGTTTGTGTCCTCTTTTATTTCACTGAGCAGTGATTTGTAGTTCTCCTTGAAAAGGTCCTTCACATCCCTTGTAAGTTGGATTCCTAGATATTTTATTCTCTTTGGAGCAATTGTGAATGGGAGTTCATTCATGATTTGGCTCTCTGTTTGATTGTTATTAGTGTATAAGAATGCTTGTGATTTCTGCACATTGATTTTGTATCCTGCCACTTTGTTGACGTTGCTTATCAGCTTAAGGAGATTTTGGGCTGAGATGATGGGGTTTTCTAAATATACAATCTTGTCATCTGCAAACAGGGACAATTTGATTTCTTATTTTCCTAACTGAATACCCTTTATTTCTTTCTCTTGCCTGATTACCCTAGCCAGAACTTCCAACACTATGTTGAATAGGAGTGGTGAGAGAGGGCATCCCTGTCTTGTGCCAGTTTTCAAAGAGAATGCTTCCAGTTTTTGCCCATTCAGTATGATATTGGCTATGGGTTTGTCATAAATAGCTCTTATCATTTTGAGATCTGTTCCATCAATACCGAATTTATGGAGCCTTTTTAGCATGAAGGGCTGTTGAATTTTGTCAAAGGTCTTTTCTGCATCTATTGAGATAATCATGTGGTTTTTGTCTTTGGTTCTGTTTATATGCTGGATTATGTTTATTGATTTGCATATATTGAACCAGCCTTGCATCCCAGGGATGAAGCCCACTTGATCATGGTGGATAAGCATTTTGATGTGCTGCTCGATTGGGGTTGCCAGTATTTTATTGAGAATTTTTACATCGATATTCATCAGGGATAGTGGTCTAAAATTCTCTTTTTTGTTGTTGTGTCTCTGCCAGGCTTTGATATGAGGATGATGTTGGCCTCGTAAAATGATTTAGGGAGGATTCCCTCTTTTTCTATTGATTGGAATAGTTTCAGAAGGAATGGTACCAGCTCCTCCTTGTACCTCTGGTAGAATTCGTCTGTGAATCCGTCTGGTCCTGGACATTTTTGGTTGGTAGGCTATTAATTATTGCCCAAATTTCAGAGCCTGCTATTGGTCTATTCATGGATTCAACTTCTTCCTAGTTTAGTCTTGGGAGAGTGTGTGTATCCAGGAATTTATCCATTTCTTCTAGGTTTTCTAGTTTTTTTGTGTAGAGGTGTTTATGGTATTCTCTGATGGTAGTTTGTATTTCTGTGTGGTGGTGGTGATATCCCCTTTCTCATTTTTTATTGTGTCTATTTGATTCTTCTCTCTTTTCTTCTTTATTAGTCTTGCTAGCAGTCTGTCAATTTTGTTGATCCTTTCAAAAAACCAACTCCTGGATTCATTGATTTTTTTGAAGGGTTTTTTGTATCTTTATCTCCTTCAGTTCAGCTCTGATCTTAGTTATTTATTGTCTTCTGCTAGCTTTTGAATGTGTTTGCTCTTGCTTCTCTAGTTCTTTTAATTGTGATGTTAGGGTGTCAGTTTTAGATCTTTCCTGCTTTCTCTTGTGGGCATTTAGTGCTATACATTTCCCTCTACGCACTGCTTTAAATGTGTCCCAGGGATTCTGTTATGTTGTATCTTTGTTCTCATTGGTTTCAAAGAACATCTTTATTTCTGCCTTCATTTCGTTATGTACCCAGTAGTCATTCAGGAGCAGGTTGTTCAGTTTCCATGTAGTTGAGTGGTTTTGATTGAGTTTCTTAGTCCTGAGTTCTAGTTTGATTGCACTGTGGTCTGAGAGACAGTTTGTTATAATTTCTCGTCTTTTACATTTGCTGAGGAGTGCTTTACTTCCAACTATGTGATCAATTTTGGAATAAGTGCGATGTGGTGCTGGGAAGAATGTATATTCTGTTGATTTGTGGTGGAGAGTTCTGTAGATGTCTATTAGGTCTGCTTGGTGCAGAGTTGAGTTCAATTCCTGGATATCCTTGTTAACTTTCTGTCTCATTGATCTGTCTAATGTTGACAGTGGGGTGTTAAAGTCTCCCATTATTATTGTATGGGAGTCTAAGTCTCTTTGTAGGTCTCTAAGGACTTGCTTTATGAATCTGGGTGCTCCTGTATTGGGTGCATATATATTTAGGAGAGTTAGCTCTTCCTGTTGAATTGATCCTTTACCATTATGTAATGGCTTTCTTTGTCTCTTTTGATCTTTGATGGTTTAAAGTCTGTTTTATCAGAGACTAGGATTGCAACCCCTGCCTTTTTTGTTCTCCATTTGCTTGGTAGATCTTCCTCCATCCCTTTATTTTGAGCCTATGTGTGTCTCTGCATGTGAGATGGGTCTCCTGAATACAGCAGACTGATGGGTCTTGACTCTTTATCCAGTTTGCCAGTCTGTGTCTTTTAATTGGAGCATTTAGTCCATTTACATTTAAGGTTAATATTGTTATGTGTGAACTTGATCCTATCATTATGATATTAGTTGGTTATTTTGCTCGTTAGTTGATGCAGTTTCTTACTAGCATCGATAGTCTTTACATTTTGGCATGTTTTTACAAAGGCTGGTACTGGTTGTTCCTTTCCATGTTTAGTGCTTCCTTCAGGATCTCTTGTAGGGCAGGCCTGGTGGTGACAAAATCTCTAAGCATTTGCTTGTCTATAAAGAATTTTATTTCTCCTTCACTGATGAAACTTAGTTTGGCTGGATATGAAATTCTGGGTTGAAAATTCTTTTCTTTAAGAACGTTGAATATTGGCCCCCACTCTCTTCTGGCTTGTAGAGTTTCTGCCAAGAGATCTACTTTAGTTTGATGGGCTTCCCTTTGTGGGTAACCCAAACTTTCTCTCTGGTTGCCCTTAAGATTTTTTCCTTTATTTCAACTTTGGTGAATCTGACAATTATGTGTCTTGGAGTTGCTCTTCTCAAGGAGTATCTGTGTGGTGTTCTCTGTATTTCCTGAATTTGAATGTTAGCCTGCCTTACTAGGTTGGAGAAGTTCTCCTGGATAATATCCTGCAGAGTGTTTTCCAACTTAGTTCCTTTCTCCCCGTCACTTTCAGGCACACCGATCAGACGTAGATTTGGTCTTTTCACATAATCTCATATTTCTTGGACACTTTTTTTATTTCTTTTTGCTCTTTTTTCTCTAAACTTCTCTTCTCACTTCATTTTATTCATATGGTCTTCAATCACTGTTACTCTTTCTTCCAGTTGATAGAGTGGGTTACTGAAGCTTGTGCATTTGTCACGTAGTTCTCGTGTCATGGTTTTCATCTCTATCAGTTCGTTTATGGACTTCTCGCCATTGGTTATTCTAGTTATCCATTCTTCCATTCTTTTTTCAAGGTTTTTAGTTTCTTTGTGCTGGGTATGTAGTTCCTCCTTTAGCTCTTAGAAGTTTGATCAACTGAAGCCTTCTTCCTCAGCTCATCAAAGTCATTCTCTGTCCAGCTTGTTGCGTTGCTGGCAATGAGCTGTGTTCCTCTGGAGGGGGAGATGCAGTCTGATTTTTTGAATTTCCAGTTTTTCTGCACTGCTTTTTCCCCATCTTTGTGGTTTTATCTGTCTTTGGTCTTTGATGATGGTGACTTACTGATGGGGTTTTGGTGTGGGTGTCCTTTCTGTTTGTTAGTTTTCCTTCTAACAGTCAGGACCTTCAGCTGCAGGTCTGTTGGAGTTTGCTTGAGGTCCACTCCAGACCCTGTTTGCCTGGGTATCAGCAGCGGAGGCTGCAGAAGATAGAATATTGCTGAACAGGAAGTGTTGCTGTCTGATTCTTGCTCTGGAAGCTTCATCTCAGGGGTGTACCCCGCCATGTGAGGTGTGAAGTGTCAGTCTGCACCTAGTGGGGGATGTCTCCCAGTTAGGCTACTCAGAGGTCAGGGACCCACTTGAGCAGGCAGTCTGTCCATTCTCAGATCTCAACCTCCGTGCTGGGAGAACCACTGCTCTCTTCAAAGCTCCGTTGAAAATGCAGAAGTCACCTGTTTTCTGTGTCACTCACCCTGGAAACTGGAGGCTTGAGCTGTTCCTATTCGGCCATCTTGAGAGAGATTTTTTTCTAACAGGATTCTGGCTATAGGCAGGCTAAGGACTTAAGTATCAAGGAAGGGGAATGACGTTTTCAGTAAATGTAAAGAATATGTGGATTCTTACTAAGCAATCTTAGCAGAATTTCTGAAAATGAGCTTCTCAAATGAGGAGCAGGGTAGTAAGTCAAGGCTGGCTTAGTCAAAAAGAGGGTTCAGTTAAGCCTGACTAACCTTTGGTCATAAAAGAAGTGCTTGTCAAGACAAAGACTTTTTCCCATCTAATCTGAAAATAAATAAAACCAAAAGAGGCTTTGTTTGGAAAATAAGTGCCCACTTCACCTGAAAAGAATTCCATCTTCTTCTCTTTACCTTTGAATTTACTGTAGCAAAACCATTGGTCATTACCACAGTTTTTATTTTTCTTTTATTCTTAAAAACAGAGATTCTGTTTCAATCAATCACTAAGGTACTAAACACAAAAATTAAAGTTCCTGAACCCTGTTAAAGCTAACAATCGCTAGAGGCTGTTCAGGACAATTAGGTGTAACCAGAAGCATTGTTGGAACTTTGGGGAGACTCCTTAGACAAAGTTAACATAGTTGTTTGAGCCATTTTGACTTTGCATCTTTCCTCCTCCATGCTCTTTGAAACGCACATGGTTGTTGGTGCAAGCTGGTGCTCCTACAGCCATCTTGAGCCATGAGACAGCCTACAGGATAAAAACCATCTTCCAAAATATTGTAGCAGAGAAGGGTGCTGAGATGTCTGATTAGAAGCAGCTACGATGTGTGGCTCTCATGGAAAGGACCAAGAGGAGAGTAAATGCAGCATCTTCAACTGAAACACCCAAGTATTTGCATTGGGACCCATGAAGGAAAAAGCTCAACCCGTGGAGAATGGATGAAAGCAGGGCAGGGCCAATGACCACTCAGGAGTGAAACAGAGCCAAGGGAACTTACTCTGCTCAGGGAAGTGATGAGTGAATGCGTGACCCTGGAAAACCACACTTCTCCCATGGATGTTTGCAACCCTTGGGTAAGGAGATTTTCTCTTGAATCCATCTCACCAGGGCTTTGGGTCTGACACACAGAGTAACTGCTCAGGAACAAACAGAATCTCAGGAGCCTTAGATACTCTGGCTCCAGGATCTCTGGCAAAGGTGACAGCAACTCAGAAAACATGGGAGTTTGGACCTCTGTAAACACCCTTAGGAAGGCAGCGGAATTCCTTCAACTGAGCAGTATCAGTCTGTGGGCCCCACTTCCATGGTGCTTCACAGGTAAGACCCACTGACTTGGAATTCCAATCACTCCTCAGCAACAGTGTCACATCTAGCTGGGATGGGGCAGACTTCCTGGAGGCAGGGGCAGGTGACTATATTTGCTATTTGGATGACTCAGCCATTCCTGTCTGTGGGTTTAGGAAAGTCCAAGCAAAACTGACAGCAGATGGAAGGAAGCCCCTAGCACAGCACAGTGGCTCTACCAAAATGTGGCCAGACTGCTTCTTTAAGTAAAATCCTGACACATTTTTTTGTCTCATGGGGGGCCTCCTTTTAGGGCCTCCAGCTGGCCCCTCCCATATTCTCTGGCAGGCAGGGTTTTGATTTCTCCTTGGGATGCAGTGCCCAGTGGGAGGAGTGCACCACCATATTTGGTGTTTGAACAACTCAGCCATTCCAGCCTGTGGGCTTAAAAGAGTCCAAACCATCAAGGGACAGAAGGAATCTCCCAGCACAGCACAATGGCTCTACCATAATGTGACCAGACTACTCTTTTAAGTGGGACCTTCATATGCTCCTCATCTCTGAGTGGTAATTCCCAACCAGGACCTCCAGCTACTCCCGCTGATATTCTCTGGCCAACGGAGGTTTGAAAACTTTTTGGGATAGAGTTTCTAGAGAGAGGAGTGGGTCACCATCTTTGCTGCTTCAGCCTCCAGGCTTTGGAGAGCCCAACATGATAAGGGGCAGAAATGGTACCCCACCACAGTGTGGCTGCTCTATGAAAGTGGGGCTAGACAGCTTCTTTAAGTAGGTCCCTAATCCTGTTCCTCCTGGCTGGATGAGATCTCTTAGCCAGGATCTTCAGTCACCTCCTACAGATGTGCTTGGACCAGCAACATGTCTGCACCTCCCCGGGATGGAGCTCCCAGGGAAAGGAGTGGGCTGCTATGTTTGCTGTTTCACAGCCTTCACTGTTGATACCTCCAGATACTGAAAAATCCGAGAACTAGGGACTGGGAGAGATGCCCAAAAAACTGCAGTAGCTCTACAAAAAATGGCCAAACAGTGAAAAAGAAAACAAACAAACAGGGCCGGGCGTGGTGGCTCAAGCCTGTAATCCCAGCACTTTGGGAGGCCGAGACGGGCGGATCACGAGGTCAGGAGATCGAGACCATCCTGGCTCACCCGGTGAAACCCCGTCTCTACTAAAAAAATACAAAAAAACTAGCCGGGCGAGGTGGCGGGCGCCTGTAGTCCCAGCTACTGGGGAGGCTGAGGCAGGAGAATGGCGTGAACCCGAAAGGCGGATCTTGCAGTGAGCTGAGATCCGCCACTGCACTCCAGTTTGGGTGACAGAGCGAGACTCCATCTCAAAAAAAAAAAAAAAAAAAAGAAAAAAGAAAACAAACAAACAAAAACCCCCATTCAAAAGTCAGTAACCTCAAAGATTAAAGGTAAATAGGCACACAAAGGTGAGAAATCATCAGCACAAGAATACTAAAAACTTAAAAAGGGAGTTTCCTCCCTTTGCCAAATGACCACATTCCTTCTCCAGCAAGGGTTCAGAATGGGGCTGGGGCTGAGTCTGAGATGGCTGAAATAACAGAAGTAGACCACAGAATGTGGATATAAATGAACTTCACTGAGCTAAAGGAGCATGTTATAACTCAATGCAAGAAAGGCAAAAATTATAATAAAACATTGCATGAGCTGACAAACTACGTAGCTAGGATAGAGAAGAATCTAACCAACCTGGTATAGCTGAAAAATACAATACAGTAATTTCATAATACAATCACAAGTATTAATCGTAGACTAGAGCAAGCAGAGGAAAAGATCTCAGAGCTTGAAGACTGTCTTTCTGAAATAAGAAAAGCAGACAATAATAGAGAAAAAAGAATAAATGTGAACGAAAAAATCCTCTGAGAAAAATGGGATTATGTAAAGAGACCAAATCTATAACTGATTGGTATACCTTGAAAGAGCTGGGGAGACTGCAACCAATTTGGAAAACATATTTCAGAATATCATCCATGAAATTTGCTGTACAGGCCAACATTCAAATTCAGAAAATGCAGAGAACCCCAGTAAGATACTCCATAAAAAGATTATACCCAAGACATATAATAATCAGATTCTCCAAAGTTGAAATTTTAGAAAATGCTAAGGGCAGCCAGAGAGAAACACCAGGTCACCTACAAAGGGAAGCCCATCGGACCAACAGCAGACCTCTCAGTTAAAACCCTACAAGCCAAAAGAGAATGTGGAGCAATATTTAACATTCTTAAAGAAAAGAAATTTTAGCACAGAATTTTATATCTTGCCAAACTAAGCCTAAGCTAGGGAGAAATAACATTCCTTTTAGACAAGCAAATGTTGAGATAATTCATTACCACAAGCACAGACTTTCAAGAGCTCCTGAAAGAAGCACTAATTTGGAATGAAAACATTATTACCAACCACTACAAAAACACATGGAAGTACACAGACCAGTGACATTATAAATCAATCAAGCACATAAACAAGTCTTCAAAATAAACAGCTAGCATCAAGATGACAGGATCGAATCTACATATAACAATACTAATCTTAAACGTAGATTGAATAGTTAAAAGACACAGAGTGGCAAGTGGGTAAAGAACCAAGACCGACTGGTATGCTGTCTTCAAGACACCCATCTCCCATTCATGACATACTTAGGTTCAAAATAAAGAAATCAAAGAAATTTTACCATGCAAAGAGAAAACACACAAAAAAGCAAGGGTTGCAATCCCAGTTTCCAACAAAATAGACTTTAAACCATCAAAGATCAAAAAAGACAAATAGAGGCATTACATAATTGCAAAGCATTCAATTAAACAAGAAGAACTATCCTAAATATATATGCACCAAACACTGGAGCAACCAGATTTATATAACAAATTCCTAGAGGTCTTCAAAGAGACTTAGACCCCAACACAGTAATAGTGGGAGACTTTAACACCCCACTGATAATATTAGACAGATCATTGTGACAGAGAATTAACAAAGATATTCAGGACCTGAACTTAGCTCTGGATCAAATGGATGTGATAGATATTTATAGAACTCTCCACCACAAAACAGCAGAATATACATTCTTCTTATCACCACATGGCACTATCTCTAAAATTAGTCACATAGTCTAAAGTAAAAAAAAACTCCTCAGCAAATGCAAAAGAACTGAAATTATAATACACAGTGTCTCAGACCACAGCACAATTGAATTACAACTCAAGACTAAAAAATGTACTAAAAACCATACAATTACATGGAAACTGAATAACCTGCTCCTGAATGACTTTTGGGTAAATAATAAAATTAAGGCAGATATCAAGAAGTTCTTTGAAACTAATGAGAACAAAGAAAAAACATACTATAATATCTGGGAAACAGAGATTCACAAAGCAAGTTCTTAGAGATCTACAAAGAGTCTTAGACTCCCACACAATAATGGTGGGAAACTTTTACACCCCACTAATATTGACATATTAGACAGATAAACAAGACAGAAAATTAACAAGGATATTCAGGACTTGAACTCAAGTTCTGGCAAGGCAATCAGTCAAGAGAAAGAAATAAAGGGTATTCAAAGAGGAAGAGAGGAAGTCAAATTGTCTCTGTTTGCAGATGACATGATTGTCTATTTAGAAAACCCCATTGTCTCTGCCCAAAATCTCCTTAAGCTAATAAGCAACTTCAGCAAAGTTTCAGGATACAAAATCAATATGCAAAAATCACAAGACTTCTCTATACCAATAACAGACAAACTGAAAGCCAAATCATGAGTGAACTCTCATTCACAATTGCTACAAAGAGACTAAAATACCTAGGAATACAACTTACAAGGCATGTGAAGGACCTCTTCAAGGAGAACTGCAAAACACTGCTCAAGGAAATAAGAGAGGACACAAACAAATGGAAAAATATTCCATGCTCATGGATAGGAAGAATCAATATCGTGAAAATTGCCATACTGTCCAAAGTAATTTATAGATTCAATGCTATCCCCATCAAGCTACCACTGACTTTCTTCACAGAATTAGAAAGAGCTACTTTAAACTTCATGTGGAACCAAAAAACAGCCTGCATAGCCAACACACTCCTGGGCAAGAAGAACAAAGCTGGAGGCATCATGCTATCTGACTTCAAACTATACTAAAAACCTACAGTAACCAAAACAGCATGGTATTGGTACCAAAACAGCATGGTACTGATACCAAAACAGATACATAGACAAATGTAACAGAATAGAGGCCTCAGAAATAACGCCACACATTTACAACCATCTGATCTTTGACAAACCTGACAAAAGCTAGCGATGAGGAAAAGATTCCTTGTTTAATAAATGGTGCTGGGAAAAGTGTCTAGCCATATGTAGAAAACTGAAACTGGACCCCTTCCCTACACCTTATACAAAAATCAACTCAATATGGATCAAAGACTTAAATGTAAGACCTAGAACCATAAAAATCCTAGAAGAAAACCTAGGCAATACCATTCAGGACATAGGCATGGGCAAAGACTTCATGTTTAATACACCAAAAGCAATGGCAACAAAAGCCAAAATTGACAAATGGGATCTAATTAAACTAAAGAGCTTCTACACAGCAAAAGAAACTATCATCAGAGTGAACAGGCAATCTACAGAAAGACAGAACATTTTTGCCATCTATCTATCTGGCAAAGGGCTAATATCCAAAATCTACAAAGAACTTAAAGAAATTTGAAGGAAAAAAAACCATCAAAAAGTGGGCAAAGGATATGAACAGATACTTCTCAAAAGAAGACATTTATGCAGCCAACAGACATATGAAAAAATGCTCATCATCACTGGTCATTAGAGAAATGCAAATGAAAAACACAATGAGATACCATCTCATGCCAGTTAGAATGGCAATCATTAAAAAGTCAGGAAACAACAGATGCTGGAGAGGATGTGGAGAAATAGGGACACTTTTACACTGTTGGCAGGAGTGTAAATTAGTTCAACCATTGTGGAAGACAGTGTGACGATTTCTCAAGGATCTAGAACCAGAAATGCCATTTGGCCCAGCTCTCCCATTACTGGGTAGATACCCAAAGGATTATAAATCATTCTACTATAGATACACATGCACACATATATTTAATGCAGCACTATTCAGAATAGCAAAGACTTGAAACAATTCAAATGTCCATCAATAATAGACTAGATAAAGAAAATGTGGCATATACACACCATGAAATACTATGCAGCCATAAAAAAGATGAGTTCATTTCCTTTGCAGAGACATGTATGACGCTGGAAACCATCATTCTCAGCAAACTATCACAAGAACAGAAAATCAAACAGTGCATGTTCTCACTCATAAGTGGGAGTTGAGCAATGAGAACACATGGATATAATGAGAAGAACATCACACATTGGAGCCTGTCGGGGTGTGGGGGGCTAGGGAAGGGATAACATTAGGAGAAATACCTAATGTAAGTGACTGGTTCCTAGGTGCAGTGAGCCAGCATGGCATGTATATACCTATATAACAAAACTGCATGTTCTGCACACGTACCCCAGAACTTAAAGTATAATTTAAAAAAAATATGGAACCAAATAAAAGCCTGAATAGTCAAGAAAATCCTAAGCAAAAATAACAAAGCTGAAGACATCACGCTACCCAACTTCAAACTATGCTATGGGGCTACAGTAACCAAAAAGGCATAGTACTGGTAGAAGAAGAGACACATAGACCAATAAAACAGAATAGTGAACCCAGAAATAAGACCATACACCTAGAACTATCTGATTTTTGACAAACGTGACAAAAACAAGCAATGGGAAAAGGACTCCCCATTGAATAAATGGTGTTGGGATAACTGGCCAGCCAGATGCAGAAAATTGAAACTGACCCTCTTCCTCCATCATCCTCAGCAAACTAACCCAAGAACAGAAAACCAAACACCACATGTACTCACTTGTAAGTTGGAGTTGAACAACAATGACAACACATGGACACAGGGAGGGAAACAACATACACTAGGGCTAGTCGAGGGGGGCGGTGGTGGGAGGCGAGGAGAGGGAGAGCATAAGGACAAATAGCTAATGCATATGTGGCTTAAAACCTAGATGATGGGTTGATAAGTGCAGCAAACCACCATGGCATATGTATACTTATGTAACAAACCTGCATGTTCTGCACTTGTATCCCAGAATTTGAAGTAAAATTTTAAAAAAGGAAACTGAATTCCTTCCTTACAGCATATACAATAATCACCTCAAGATGATTTAAAGACTTAAATATAAAACCCCAAACTATCAAAACTTTGGAAGACAACCTAGGCAATACAATTCAAGACATACGCATTGGGCAAATGTTTTATGATGAAAATGCCAAAAGCAATGAGAACAAACGAAATACTGATGAATGGGATCTAAGTAAACTAAAGAGCTTCTGCACAGCAAAAAAAAAAAAAAAAAAGAAGAAGAAGAAGAAGAAAGGAAGGAAGGAGGAAGGAAAGAAGGAAAGAAGAAGGAAGAAAGGAAGACTATCAGCAGAGTAAGCAGACCATGTACAGAATGGGAGAAAATTTTTGAAAACTATGCATCTGACAAAGATTTAATTTCCAGCATCTATAAGGAACTTAAATTTACAAGAAAAAAGCGAAAGACCCCATTATAAAGTGAGCAAAAACAAAAAAAGACACTTCTCAAAAGAAGACATACGTGCAGCTGAAAAAGCATATGAAAAAACCTCAACATCACTGATTGTTAAAGAAATGCAAATCCAAACCACAATGTGATATCGTTTTATACCAGTCAAAATGCCTATTATTAAAAAGTCAAAAAGTAACATATGCTGGTAAAGTTTTGGAGAAAAAGGAATGTTTTTACCTTGTTGGTGGGAGTGTAAATGAGTTCAACCATTGTGGAAGACAGTGTGATGATTCCTCAAAGACCTAAAGACAGAAATAAAATTCAACCCAGAAATCTCATCACTGAGTATATACCCAAACGAATATAAGTCATTCTATTATAAAGACACATGCACGCACATGTTCATTGCAGACCTATTCACAATAGCAAATACATTAAATCAACCCACGTGTTCATCAATGATAGACTGGATACAGAAAATGTAGTACATATACACCATAGACTACTATGAAGCCATAAAAACAAAAACAAAAACAAACAAGATCACGTCCTTTTTAGACATGGATGAAGCTGGAGGCCATTACCTTTAGAAAACTAACACAGGAAAAGAAAACCAAACACCACATTTTCTCACTTACAAGTGGGAGCTAGATGATGAGAACGCACAGAGGGGAACAACATGCACTGGGGATTATCGTGAGGAGGAGAGTGGGAGGAGGGAGAGAAGCAGAAAAAATAACTAATGGATAGTAGGCTTAATACCTGGGTGATAAAACGATCTGTACAACCAATCTTTATGACACATCTTTACCTATGTAACAAACCTGCACATCCTGCACATGAACCCCTGAACTTAAAATAAAAGTTAGAAAAAAAGTTGTAGCGAAAAGATAGATTATTTTTGACTGCCTTGGTGCATAGTCCAGAGTCAGCATGGACTGTCCAGCTCTAAGATTCTTATCAGAGAAGAAAGAAACCATTCTGTCTTTTGTCCGCACTACTATTATATTAGGTATCCTTCTGCTTGTAGGCAAATGTAATCCTAACCAAAGTGCTAGCTTTGACATGGAATCCATGGTAATCTTTGATAAGACATATCTCTTTCCTTAGACATTTTCCTATCCACATAGTGGTGGAGGCAGGAGTGGGGAGATTTAATTCTGAAGTTCTAGTGCTTTATGTGGCCCATATCCATAATTCCTTGTACAGTTAATAGTATGTCAGATTCTCTTTGTGAGGCTACTCCACCACAAAGGGTCCACCAGTCCATGTGTTAAGTGAGAATGTCACCACTTTCTAGACGCAGAGGACAGGGGGCATTTTGGGTATGCTCCATGGGGAGCTGCTGGGGGATAGAGGTGGGGCTTACATGCACACATTGTCCGTGAGCCTTGAAGGATACTTTGTGCATGACCTTTTTGGACAGAAGATCCAGGTGCCCAGTGCAGAATCCATCTATTTCTGCCCAAGTGAGGAAGATCTGGGCACACACAGATCAAAGCCCTGCTACACCCATCCTAGTTGGTAGGGAGCTTGCACCATGTGCATGCTGAGCTGTGGCTTAAGCACTTTGACATCTAACATCTCACTGGATAACTGGGAAACTGAGGTCTGGAGAGAAACAGAGAGTGGCCCAGAGAGGCTGGCAGAGCCCAAAGGATAAAAGAGCATTCTGACCTCACAGGCCAGGCCTCAACCCTATTATAGGGTTTGCTTTGGGAATGAGAGTCCCTGAGATCCTGAGAATTTCTCCCAATTTTCTCATATGCAGCAAACTCATGTCTGCGCTGTTAAACTTGCCCAGGTTTGCATGCATGTGCGCGTGCGCGCACGCGCGCGCGCACACACACACACACACACACACACACACTTCTCAGGTTAAAGGTCAGAAGGTTTAACACTGATTGAGTGACAAGAAGAAAGAAAACAGAGGATGGGGGCAGCTCTATCACGGGGTAGGGGCACCTAGTCTCCTGGTAACATGCCTACGATATAACTGATGACTTGGGAACCTCAAGGTTCCCATGGATCTGCCTGGGCTGTGGCAATCCCCAGGAAAGCTTTCAGAGGACAAATACTTGGATTCTGCATTTACTGCTCTGTGTAATTAAAATTGGAGGGAATCCCCCTACACCCAGTATGGAGGGGAATACAGTAGTGAAAACCTCAAACGTTTCTCTATAAATTGAAGTAATTGACCTGAGTGGCCTCTAAATTTCAAAGGCTTAAAAAAGTGAGTTGACCTTGCTGTCTATCAATTACCCATTCTACTCTCAGATCCTTAGAAATTTCTCTGTTGTCCTCTGGAGGTCTGTCAGAGCAGAAATTGGCTTGGGGGTTTGTGGGACTGGGCACTCAGCTTACTGTAGAATGTGGCACAGCATCAGATCACTGCTCTGAAGGCCATCCCTCTCATAGCTTTGGGCTTCTTTTTTGGAAGTGGAACCAGAGTCATTTTCCAGGCTGGGATGATGAAGTCTTGTGAGTTAACTGGATACCTCAGAACAGTGGAGGGAAACAAAAAACCATGGGAGGCTTCTGAGGTCTCTGACATTGTCCTGGAGCCTGTAGGCCTCACTCATTTGCCCTCCTTTTTCATAGTTTATGTTTTTGTTTGTTAAATTGTTTTAAATTTGGATTTTAAAATTTTGTTTAGTCTGCTGAAAGTTTGTCAGTTTTTAACTTTAAAAGAAAAAGCCACATTTTTTCATTGATTTCTGCTCTATCTTTATGATTTTTTTCTTCTAATAACTGTGGGTTTGGTTTGTTCTTGCTTTTCCAGTTCTTTAAGATACATTACTAGGTTGTTTATTTGAAAACGTTCCCATTTTGGGGATGTAGGCACTTATACCTATAAACATTCCAGTTAGTACTGCTTTTGTGTATCTCATAGATTTTGATATGTAGTGTTTTTATTATCATTCGTTTCAAGAAAATGTTAATTTTCTTCTTAATTTCATTGACCCACTGATCAATCAGGAGCATATGGGTTATTTTTGTATATTTGTATAGTTTTTATAATTCCTCTTCTTACTAATTTATAATTGTATTCCATTGTGGACAAATAAGATGTTTGATATTATTTCTAGTTTTTGAATGTTTTAGGACTTTTTTCGTGACCTAACAGATAGTCTATCCTTGAAAATAATCCATGTACTGAAGAAAAGAATGTGTATTCTGCAACCATTAGATAAAATGTTCTGTAAATATTTATTAGATACATTTGGTCTATAGTCCAACAGATTAAGTCCAATGTTTCTTTGTTGACAATCGGTCTGTAATATCTGTAATATCTATTCAGTGCGGAAAGTGGGTTTTCGGAGTCTCCAGCTATTATTGTATTGGAGTTTATCTCTCTCGGGCTCTAATAATATTTGCTTTATATATTTCAGTGCTCAAGAGTTGGGTGTATTTATATTTAAAATTGTTATACCCTCTTGTTAAATTTACCCCTTTATGATTATATAGTAACCTCTTTGTCTTTTTTTTTTTTTTTTTGAGATGGAGTCTTGCTCTGTTGCCCAGGCTGAAGTGCAGTGGCATAATCTCAGCTCAATGCAACCTCCACCTCCCAGGTTCCAGCGAGTCTCCTGCCTCAGCCTCCCAAACAGCTTGGACTACAGGTGCATGCCACCATACCCAACTAATTTTTGTAGTTTTAGTAGAGATGGGGTTTCACCATATTGACCAGGTTGGTCGTGAACTCCTGACCTCGTGATCCACCCACCTCGGCCTCCCAAAGTGCTGGGATTACAAGTGTGAGCCACCTCACTCTTTGTCTTTTCTTATAATTTTTTGTCTAAAAATCTATTTTTCTGATGTAAGTATAGCTACTACTGCATTTTTGTGTTTCCATTGACATGGAATATCTTTTTCCATTTCTAAAATTTTTAATCTATGTATGTCTTTATAGATGAGGTGAATTTCTTACAAGCAAAGGATTCATATGTCTTGTTTTTATATACATTCATCCACTCTGTCTTGATTGGAGAGTTTAGTCCATTTACATTCAATGTTATTATTGATAAGCAAAACCTTACTTCTGCCATTTTATTTGTTTTATGGTTGCTTTGTGGTCTTCTCTTTTATCTTTCTTTGCTTTTTGTCTTCCTTTTAATGAAGGAGGTCTTCTCTTTTTCTTTACATTTTGTCTTCCTTTTATTGAAGGTAGTTTTCTCTGGTGATATGATTTAGTTTTGTGCTTTTTATTTTTTGTGTATTCTTGTATGTTTTTTGGTTTGAGGTTACCATGAAGCTTGCAAATGCTATCTTATAACCTATTATTTTAATTCTAACAACAACTTAACACTGTTTGAATAAATAAAAAAGCAAAAAGAGTAATAAAAAACTGTGTGCTTTAAATCTTTCCCCTCCGTTTTTGTTGTTTCTATTTATGTGTAATTTTACTGTCTATGTCTTGAAAAGTTATTGCAGTCGTTATTTTTGATTGGTTTATTTTTTAGTCTTTCTACCTTGCATAAAAGTAGTTCATACACCACAATTACGGTGTTATAATAATATTTGATTTTCTGTGTACTTACTATCACCAGCAACTGTATTTAACTATATGGTTTAAATAATTCCTCCATCAGCAGGTGTTAGCTGAGTTTGGTTTGCTTTTTCTTTCTGCTGTAATAGGAAAGCACTGAATTCAATACCTCACAACTGATGAACTCTCCCTTTCTGCACCATGCCACCATTGTTGGGGGATGTGGGAGAAATAGTGTAAAAGATTCAAGACTGTTATTCCTACCCATTCAGTGCCTCTTTCAGCAATATGAAGTTAAAGCCAGGTACCATGAGTGCTCACCTGACTTTTGGTTCTTATGAAGGTGCTTTTTAAATGTAGGTCATTGTTAAATTGGTGTCCTTGCAGGGGGGGTGGTTGGTGAAGCCTTCTATTCTGCTGTCTTGATGTACCTATGAGCCATCTATGACATTTTAAATTTAGTTTAAAGCTACATACCCATACAAGCTTTCCATTGACTCTAAGTTATAGAGGCCCCATTTTAAAATAAATTTTTGGCCTCTACATTTCTTTATTATAACATTTAGTAAACAGAAAATTATCAAAAAACTCTTCAAAACATTTAGTCTGTAACTGTCATTGCTACCATACAATAAATTCTATGAGGGCAGGAACTCAGTCTGTGACTCATAGGTTCTCTGATATGTGACTGCTCTTTGTAGGAATTTAACTTCTCCATAAAATAATGAATACATATCTGCACATTTAAAAAATAATTCCACAAAAAATGTAGATCTATCTGATTATCTTAGGAAACTGTATATTCTTTCCACAGCATGAAGAGGTTATCCTGGATATCCTGGGGTCATGGCTTATGAAAACAATGGACCTGACTGTAGAAAAAACAAGCAGTAATCAGTTTAGAGTTGCTCATAAGCCAACAATTTGGATTATACAAAAGAACAATGTATACTGAAAAGATGTAGGAGAGAGTGTAAAATTATGCAAAGATGCTCCTTAGGACAAAGATTCTTTGAGTGACTCTGGACTCAGGTGAGAATTTAGGAGTGGTGTTGGACCTATGAATGTGTTGGACCCATCACTTGTGTTGAACAGCATAAAGGTCCTGGAGCTGTTGGCCCAGGTTATAAGTTCCAAACACAAAACATTAAAAAATGATAAAAGCACAACATGTCGTAAATGTGGAATTCTGTTATTAACTACTCCAGAACAGTGTTTAGAATAGTTTTTGTGTTGTTTATGGTGTTTCACTTGACAGTAACATACATAGGAAAAATGACATTTACAAGCATATTCAGAATTCAACACATAATTTGGATATTAGAGATTTAAATATATTAGGAGGCATGTAGTTTAAGCTATGCCAACCTGAGGTTTTTGGGGCGGATGGTGATGGCCTGAGGATACTCAAGAGGCAGACGGTGCCAGTGCACATGCTCTGGCCACTCTCTAAACATAGAAAACAACTTTCTATCTAATATTACTGAAAAAGTTATTTCAACTCCAAATCAGTCATTGTCTAAAGGAGTTTTTTGGAGAGTACCAAGGAGTTGGCCATAGGTGCTTGAGAGTCAAATCTGTGGATCATATGTGCATCTGGCAAATAAAGAAAACTCTGATGTCAAGGAAGAAAAAAAAGTCCAGCTATTTAACTATGATCTGAGATAAGATCATTCCTACTGCTGTATTACTGGAGACAATCTGTTATTTTCAAGTAACTGATAATTTCTTTCCAAGTGAGGAGATCTTTCATGGACAGATGAGGTCTGTTTTATGGAGAAAATAAAAACTTTCTACTGTGTACTTCTGATTGTTTCCAACTCAGAAATATTTTATTGAACATTTTCTTTCATAGCAGTTTCATTCTAAAGAGAAAAATGTAGATATTCCCACTATACTATAACATTACTCTAGAATACTGTAACAGGTTTTACATGTATTTTTATCATAAACCTACAATGTGCTTTATTGTTCCCTTTTTACAGGTGAGGAGATATTAAACAAAAGAAGGCTGAATGACATTTCTATAGTCACCTTTTTGTAAAAAGAATGTTTCAGGAGTAGACAATGTTCTTATCTACTATGTTTCTCAATCTTACAGACACAGATACAGTTTAATATGTCACAAATTTGTTATTTTTAATGTTGTATATTTGGCAGTTATAAAATATGTTTGTACTTTTAAAAAAGTTTTGATTGTGGCAATTCCTCATTTAAATCTAATTAAATTGAATCTTTATTTATTATAGGGAAAATTATATTTTTAATGAATAAAAACATCAAATAAAGTTATTTCAATGTTAGAATTATTAAATATATTAAAACAAATCCATTTTGGAGAGGAAAACTGGAGGCAGAGATACTTATTTACTTAAATAATTTAAGTAGTTGAGTATTAAGCCTGGCAAGGGTTTATTTTATTTTTTTTGTCTTTGAGATGGAGTCTCCCTCTGTTGCCCAGGCTAGACTGCAGTGGCACAATCTTGGCTCACCACAACCTCTGTCTATTGGGTTCAAGTGATTCTCCTGCCTCAGCCTCCCAAGTAGCTGGGACTGCAGGCACAAGCCACCATGCCTGGCTAATTTTTGCATTTTTAGTAGAGACGGGTTTTTCTCAATGTTGGCCAGGCTGGGGCTTTAGGATATTTTTAAACCCAGAAGAAATGTCACAAACTATTTAATTCTTAAAACAATGGAAGCCCATGGTTTTTTTTTTCTAATGTGAAAACCTAAGGTAATCAAGTTACCTTTCCTTGAATTCTCCTTTCCTGATTTGATGAAGCAAATAGTCTTATCATAACAGACAAAGACCAGATGTTTTTTGTCGCCATCCAATTCTGATCTTTCTTAAGTATATAGTATGCCCCAGCATGTAAAATAACAATGACAAAAAAAACCTATATCTAATCTTTTTGAAAAGAATAAGATAATTCAATCAGCTACATCCTATGCACTTTATATGCATGAAGGTATTGGAGAAATACATCTACTAATCTTGGAGTCATTTCTGACTCCTGTGGAGAAAACAAGAGTTAGAGGATTAATTGTCTAATTGTATGGAAGAACTTTTCATAAAACATATTTCATGACTTTATACATCACAAAGCAACAATAATGACCACTGAGAATTACATTATATTAAATTATGATCAGTTAGGGACTGGCTTATGTTCTTGATATTGTATTTTCTCCACAATTTCAGCCTATGAGTTAGTAATTATTTCATACCTCATGCATGGCTTTGGCAGTGGTCAGTTTCTGGAACAGAAGAGTTACTTTTTCAGACAAGGCATCACCTACAACAAATTTAATTTAAACATGGAATTGGCTTATATTTGTAATTGTAGAATTTTATGGATTCTACTTTGAGGATCAAACAGCACTGATTCACTTGGTTTAGCTTCAAATGCATTATGAAATCAAACTTAGCAGGTTTTTTGGTATCCATATTTGCTGTCTAAGATTCCCCAGGTCTTCCTGGATATTAATGCACCATTACGTGTGCATTTTCTTTAATTTTGGTTTAAAGAAAGCAGATGGTACCTCCAGATGTGATCCCTAAACAATCCCTGCAGCTCAACCCCACCGACCCCACAGAGCCCACTCCCTGTCCTCAATCCAGGTCTGGAGTGAAGCTTTGCCCAAGACAATTTATACAGAGCCTTTTCACAAGTGCCATTTCATGAAATGACAGTTAGATAAAGATGGGAGGAGACTGAGGCAAGGTCCTGGGTGAGTGCAAGCCAGGACCTTGCCTTGCCATGTCTAAGGTTGAGCAGATGGCTCTCGCTGGTGTCAGGTAGGAGACTGCAGCATCAAAGGTTAGTCAGTGTAAACACAGCACTGCAGTAAGAAGATAGAGAACCAAGAATGACTATCATCTGGGTGATAGTGCCATTCTTCACATCTCTTTCTTTTCTCTCTTTCTCCAGACTTCTTTCTTAGGTAAGATCAGTCCTGAGAAGTCACTTCACAGTGTATAATATGACATTTAGAACTTCAAATATGCCTTTTTTTTGGTGCCACAATCCAGTAATTAGGAAGAAACTCACATGTTGAAGAAAGGTTCTACGCTGACCAATAGAAGAAAAAAAAATCAGACTGAAAACTCTTACATGAAGTCTGGGTGCTGTGGCTCATGTCTGTAATGCCAGCACTTTGGGAGGGAGAGGAGGGTGAATCACCTGAGCTCAGGAGTTTGAGACCAGCCTAGGGAACATGGTGAGACACCATCTGTACAAAAATATAAAAATTAGCTGGGCACGGTGGCATTCGCCTGTAGTTCCAGCTACTCGGGAGGCTGAGGCAGGAGAATTGCTTGAGCCCCAGAGGCAGAGGTTGCAGTGTGCCAAGATTGCAATATTGGACTCCAGCCTAGGTGACAGAGTGAGATCTTGTCTTTAAAAAAAAAGTACATGGAAACAAACAAATGATCTATTTCTACTCTTTTCCCCAAATTACTATCTAATCCTAGTGAAGCCCACACATTGGGTAATGGCCAGGGGTATGTGGCTGGACTCATCCTCCCTTTCAAATCACAAAACCCTCAGTTTCTGTTAGTCCCTGCTGAGCACAGAGTCACCAGGGGAGAATGAACACAGCTTTTCATTTCTTCTGGTCCTGCACTTCCCAACCTTCCTCCCATTTCTGAGCCCTAACCCTGAAATTATTATTTTATGCTCCATCGTGCATGCAGAAGTTGACCTTTTGGTTTATTTTTTGTCACACTCAAGCCTTATTTATCAGTCTTTCATATTGTTTGCTATTCTTTTGTTATTGTTATATATTCACTGTTGGTGTTTAAATTTATTTTGAGACAGATGCTGGTCACAAGTGTTGGACTTAGCCAACAGCTTGCATTGTCTAAAGTCGACTAGATGGTTCTCGCTGGCGGTAATACCATACAGTTTCAGCAGAGGGATGCAACCATGATTCATTGTGGCCTCGATCTCCCCAGTCTTGCCCAGGCGGTCTACCCATCTTGGCCTCCTGAATAGTACCTAGGAGTACTCAGATTTTCTTCTGCTTGTTCTCTAACCCCACTTTCATATTTTTTCCACAGTACTTAGAGTGACTTGCTGTTGTTTTTCTTCTTTGTTCTTTTCCCTCTCTATTTTCCTTTGCTCCTTCCTGGACATTGAAGTTGAAGTTTTAGATTTTATTTTTTGTCACACTGCAGCCTTGGTATGACAAATTGAGAAAAAGAGAAAGAGAGAGAGAGAGAGAGGAAAGTAGAAGATCTTAATTGTGATATTAATTACCTTATACCATTGTTCACTCCCACTTATTTATTTATTGGTCTGTAATATTGTTTGTTATTCTTTCTTTGTTATTGTTAAATATTTACTGTTGTGTTTTTTTGTTTATTTATTTTGAGACTGATATTGGTCTCCAGCCTCAGACTTAGCTTCCAGCTTACCATCTTTAAGGTCGACCAGATGACTCTCTCTTTGCCATGTCTAAGGTCAACTAGATGGCTCGCTGGAGGCAGTACCATTCGGGTCCAGGAGAGAGATGTGATCATGATTCATGCTGCCTCTGTCTTCCCGGTCCCACCCAGGTGATCTTTCTATCTCAGCCTACCAAGTACCTGGGACTACTCGGGCCTTCTTCCTCTGTTTTTATCCTAAAGACACTTTCAGTTTGTTTCCACAATACTTAGAGTGACTTGTTTTTTGTTTTTTGTTTTTTTTTTTTGAGACAGAGTCTCACCCTGTCACCCAGGCTGGAGGGCAGTGGCCCGATCTCAGCTCACTGCAAGCTGTGTCTCCTGGTTTCACGCCATTCTCTTGCCTCAGCCTCCCAAGTGGCTGGGACTACAGGCGCCTGCCACTATGCCCAGTGAATTTTTTGTATTTTTAGTACAGACGGGGTTTCACTGTGTTAGTCATGATGGTCTTGATCTCCTGACCTCGTGATCCACCCACCTCGGCCTCCCAAAGTGCTGGAATTACAGGCGTGAGCCACCGCACCTGGCTGACTTGTTTATCTTCTTTGTTCTTTTGTCTCTCTGTTCTCCAATGTTCCTTCCTGCACGCTGAAACTGACCTTTTGGTTTGTTCTTTTTGTCACATTCCAGACTAGGTGTGACAAAGAGACAAAGAGAGTGTGTGTGTGAGAGAGAGAAAAGAAATCTTAACTGTGATATTAATTACCTTTTACCTTTGTTCACTCCCATTTATTTCTTTATTTATTAATATTGTTTGTTATATATTTACTGTAGGTTTTTAAATTTATTTTGAGACAGATGTCATTCGCAAGCGTTGGAATTAGCCACCAGCTTTCCATGTCTAAGATTGACCAGATGAGATGTCTCTCACCTTGCTGTGTCTAAGGTCATCTATATGACTCTTGCCAGTGGCAGTTCTGTTAAGTTCCAGCAGAGGATGCAATCGTGATTCCCTGTAGCCTTGACCCCCTAGGTCTTGTCCAGGTGGTCTACCCATCTCGGCCTCTTGAATACCTGGGACTACTCAGACCTTCTTCCTCTGTTTTTTTTCTAACCCCACTTTCAATTTCTTTCCACAGTACATAGAGTGACTTGCTGTTGTTTTTCTTCTTTGTTCTTTTCTCTCAGTATTTTCCTATACTCCTTCCTGAACACTGAGGTTGACATTTTAGATTTTTTTTTTTGTCATGCTGCAGCCCAGGTGTAACAAAAGAAGACAGAGAGAGAGAAAGAGAAAATAGATCTTAATTGTGATATGAATTACCTTTTGTTATTGTTCATTTCCACTTATTTATTGGTCTATAATATTATATGTTACTATTTCTTTGTTATTGTTAAATATTTACTGATGGTTTTTTGTGTACTTATTTTTCAACAGATCTCAGCTACAAGCATTGGACTTAGCCATCAGCTTGCCATGTCTAAGGTCAACCAGGTGTCTCTTGCCTTGCCATGTCTAAGGCCGAGCAGATGGCTCTCGCTGGTGACAGTACCATTTATGTGCAGCAGAGGGATGTGATCATGATTCACTGTGGCCTCAATGTTGCTGGTCTCGCCTGGGTGGTTTATCCATCTTGGCCTCGCATGTACCTGAAACAACTCAGACCTTTTTCCTCTGTTTTTTATCTAACCCTACTGATAGTTTGTTTGGAAAGTACATAGAGTGATCTGTTGTTGTTTTTCTTCTTTGTTCTTTTCTCTATTTTCCTATGCTCTTTCCTTCCCAGTCTCACCTGGGAGGTCTTCCAATCTCAGCCTCCCATTTACCTGGAACTACTCAGGCCATCTTCCTTCTTTTTTTCTTTTTTTTTTAATACCCTACCTTCATTTTGCTTCCATAGTAATTAGAGGGGGTTGTTGTGGTCTTTCTTCTTTGTTCTTTGCTCTTTCTTTTTTTCTTTTATTTTTTGTTACCCTCCTTCCTGCATGCTGCCGCAGATGTTTAATTTTTTTTTTTTTTTTTTGATAGGTCTCTTCACTGTCACACCCTAGCTGGAGTGCAGGTGCTGGATCAGCAGTGAGCTGTTACCATGACTTGCCTTCCGGCCTGTATGTGACAGTGTGACACACAGAGATCAGTGGAGAGAGGGACAGAGAGATAGAGACACAAACAGACAGTGGCAGAGAGACAGAAACAGAGAGAGACAGAGAGATAGACAACAATTAGTTGTGATATTAATTACATTTTACCTTTGTTCACTCCCACTTATTTATTTGTTGGTCTTATTATTGTGTGTTATTTATTTGTTATTGTTAAATATTTACGTGCCGGGCGAGGTGGTTCACACTTGTAATTTCAGCACTTTGGGAGGCCGAGGCATGTGGATCAACTGAGTTCAGGCGTTCAAGACCAGCCTGACCAACATGGAGAAACCTCAACTCTACTAAAACTACAAAATTAGGAAGGCATGGTGGTGCATGCCTGTAATCCCAGCTACTCGGGAGGCTGAGGCTGGAGAATCACTTGAACCTGGGAGGCAGAAGTTGTGGTGAGCCGAGATCATGCCATTGCACTCCAGCCTGGGCAACAAGAGTGAAACTCCATCTCAAAAAAAAAAAAAATTGTTGTTGGTTTACCTGTTTATATATTTTATGACAGATGTCAGCCACGAGTGTTGGACTTGGCCACCAGCTTGCCATGTCTAAGGTTGACCATTTGGCTCTTGCTGGCAGCAGTACCATTGCAGCCCAGTAGAGGGATATGATCATGATTCATTGCAGCCTGGATCTCCCCAGTCTCACCCGGGTGGTCTTCCCATCTTGGTCTCCCGGGTACCTGGGACTACTCACTGTCTTCCTCTGTTTTATATCTAACCTCACTTTCAGTTTGCTTCCGCAGTGCTTACAGAGAGTTGCTGTAGTTGTTCTTCTTTGTTCTTTGCTCTCTTTCTCTCTCTCTCTTTTTTAAAAAATTTTTTTACCTTCTTTCCTGTATGCTGAAGTTGGTGTTTTATATATACACACACATATATATATTTTTAGCTAGGTCTTTTCACTCTGTCACACCCTGGCTGGAGTGAAGTACACTATCAGTAGTGAGCTGTGACTGCACACATTCACTCCAGCCTGGGTTTGACAGTGTGACACACGGAGATCAAGGAAGAGAGAGACAGAAAGACAGAGAGACAGAGACACAGATCAAAACAGAAAGACAGAGACAGAGAAATAGAGAGAGACAGACTACAATTAATTGTGATATTAATTACCTTTTACCTTTGTTCACTCCCACTTATTTATTTATTGGTCATATTACTGTTCATTATCATTTCTTTTTTATTATTATTTACTGTTGGTTATTTGTTTATTAATTTTGAAACAGATTTTGGCTGCCAGCATTGGACTTGGCTGCCAGCTTGCCAAGGTCGACGAGACAGCTCTCACCGGCAGCAGTATTGTTCAGGTAAGGTAGAGGGATGCAATTGTGATTCACTGCGGTGTTAATCTCCCTGGTCTTTCCCAGGTGGTCGTCCCATCCATCTCGGCCTCCTGAATACCTGAAACTACTTGGACCTTCTTCCTCTGCTTTTTTTTTCCAACTCCACTTTTAGTTTGCTTCCACAGTACTTAGAGGGAATTGCTGTGTTTTTTTTTGTTTGTTTGTTTGTTTGTTCTTTGCTCTCTCGCGCTTTTATTTTCTTTTTTTTCTTTTTTGAGACAGAGTCTCCCTCTGTTGCCCAGGCTGGAGTGCAGTGGCACAATCTTGGCTCACTGCAAGCTCTGCCTCCCTGAGTTCACGCCATTCTCCTGCCTCAGCCTCCCGAGTAGCTGGGACTACAGGTGCCCGCCACCACGCCTGGCTAATTTTTTGTATTTTTAGTAGAGATAGGGTTTCACTGTGTTAGCCAGGATGTTCTCGATCTCCTGACCTCGTGATCCACCTGCCTCGGCCTCCCAAAGTGCTGGAATTACAGGCGTGAGCCACCGCGCCTGGCCTCACTTTTATTTTCTTATGCTCCTTTCTGCATGCTGAAATTGATTATATATATGTTTAGCTAGGTCTTCTCACTCTGTCACACTCTGGTTGGAGTACAGGTGAGTGATCAGCAATGAGCTGTGACCACACACGTGCACTCCAGCCCGGGTGTGAAAGTGTGACACATGAAGATTGAGGAAGAGAGAGGAAGAGAGAGACAACAAATAATTGTGATATTAATTACCTTTTACCTCTGTTCCCTCTCACGTATTTATTTGTCTTATTATTGCTTGTTATTATTTCTTGTTATTGTTAAATATTTACTGTTGGTTGGTTGGTTGGTTAGTTATTTTAAGACAGACTTCAGCCATGAGCATAGGACTTGGCCGCCAGCTTGCCATGTTTAAGGTGGACCAGAGAGCTATCATCAGTGGTAGTACTCTTCAGGTCCAGGAGAAGGATGTGATTTTGATTCACTGCAGCCTCGATCTCCCCAGTCTCACCCAGGTGATCTTTCCATTCGGCCCCCCGAGTATGTGAAATTACTCAAACCTTCTTCGTCTGTTTTTTTTCTACCCCCACCTTCAGTTGGCTTCAACAGTACTTAGAGCAAGTTACTGTGATTTTTCTTCTATGTTCTTTGCTCTCTCTCTCTCTCTTTTTAAAATCTGTTATGCTCCTTCCTGGATGCTGAAGCTGATTATATAAATATATACATATATATATATATATATATATATATATGTATATATTAGCTAGGTCTACTGACTGTCACACCATGGCTTGAGTGCAGGTGTGCAATCAGCAATGAGCTGTAACCTGCACTCTAGCTTGGGTGTGATAGTGTGACACGCAGACATCAAAGGAGAGAGAGACAGAGAAACAAAAAGACAGAAACCAAGAGACAGAAACAGAGAGACAGAGGGAGAGAGAACAATTAATTGTGATATTAATTACCTTTTACCACTGATCACTCCTATTTATTTATTGGTCTTATTGCTTATTATTATTTATTTGTTATTGTTAAATATTTACTGGTTTTTTTTGTTTATTTATTTTGAGAGAGATGTTGACTATGAACATTGGACCTGGCCACCAGCTTGCCATGCCTAAGGTTGACCAGATGGCTCTCACCGGCGGCAGTACCATTCAGGTACACACAGATGGTGATTCACTGCAGCCTCGATCTGCCTGGTCACATCCTGTTTGTCTACCTGGGACTACTCAGACCTTATTCCTCTGTTTTTTCTTTTTTTTCCTAGCCCTACTTTCAGTTTGCTTCCATGGTACTCAGAGGGATATTGAGGGAGAGAGAGACAGAGAGATAAAGAGAAAGAGACACAGGCAGATAGAGACAGAGAGACAGAGAGCTAGAGAGAGACAACAATTAATTGTAATATTAATCACCTGTTACTTTTGTTCACTCCCACTTATTTATTTATTGTTATTATCGTTTGTTATTATTTCTTTGATACTGTTAAATATTTACTGTTGGTTTTATTATTTCTTTCAAGACAGATGTCTGCCATGAGCATTGGAATTGGCCGCCAGCCTGCCGTGTCTAAGGTCAACCAGATGGCTCACTGGCAGCCGTGCTGTTCAGGTCCAGCAGAGGGATGCAATTGTCTTTCACTGTGGCCTCAATCTCCCCAGTTTCACCCTGTTGGTCTCCTCATCTCGGCCTCTCGAGTACCTAGGACTACTTGGACGTACTTCCTTGTTTTTCTAGCCCCATTTCAGTTCCACAGTACTTAGAGGGAGATATTGAGAGAGAGAAAGAGTGACAAAAAGAAAGAGACACAGACAGATAGAAACAGAGAGACCGAGACACAGAGACATAGACAGACAGAGATGAACAGAGACAGAGACAGGCAACAATAAATTGTGATACTAATTACCTTTTTCTTTTGTTCACTTTCACTTTTTTGTTTATTGGTCTTGTTATTGCTGATTATTTCTTTGTTACTGTTAAATATTTACTGTTGGTTTTATTGTTTATTTATTTAGAGACAGATGTCAGTCACAAGCGTTGGAATTGGGTGCCAGCTTGCCATGTCTAAGGTTGACCAGATGGCTCTTGCTGCTGGCAGTACCATTCAGGTCCTGCAGAGTGATGTGATCGTCATTCACTGCAAGCTAGATCTCCCTGGTCTCGCTCAGGTGGTCTTCCCATCTCAGCCTCTCAATTATCTGGGACTACTCAGACCTTTTTCTTTTTTTTTTCAACGCCACTTTCAGACTTTTTCCACAGTACTTAGCGTGACTTGCTGTTGTTTTTCTGTTCTCTATTTTCCTATGCTTCTTCCTGCATGCTGAATTTGACCTGTTAGCTTTTTTTGTCACACTCCAGCCTGGGTGTGACAATCAAAGACAGAAAGAGATAGAGAGAGAGAAGATCTTAATTGTGATATTAATTACCTCTTACTTTTATTCACTCCCACTTATTTCTTGGTCTTTAATGTTGTTTGTTATTAATTCTTGGTTATTGTTAAATATTTACTCTTTTTTATATATTTATTTTGAGACAGATGTCAGCCACGGAGGTTGAATTTTGCCGCAGTTTGGCCATGATTGAGATTGACCAGATGCCTCTCGATGGGAGCACTACTGTTCAGACCCAGTAGAGAGATGCGATTGTGATTCACTGTGGCCTCGATCTCTCCAGTCTTACCCGAGAGCTCTTCCCATCTTGGCCTCCCAAGTGTCTGGGACTGCTTGGACCTTCTTCTTTCTTTTCTTTTCTAACTCCACTTTCATTTTGTTTCCACAGTACTTAGAGTATTGTATTTCTCCTATGTTCTTTGTTCTTTTCTGTACCTATTTTCCTACACTTCTTCCTGCACACCAAAGTTGACCTTTTGGATTTCTGTTTTGTTTTTTTTTTTTTTTTTTGGCATACTGCAGCCTGGGTGTGACAAACTGGGGGTGGTGGTGGAGAGAGAGAGAGAGAGAGAGAGAGAGAGAGAGAGAAAAGAAGAAGGAGGAGGAGGAGGAGGAGGAAGAGATCTTAACTGTGATATTAATTACCTTTTACCTTTGTTCATTCCCACTTATTTATTTATTGGTGTTTACTATTGTTTGTTATCATTTCTTTGTTATTGTTAAATATTTACTGTCCTTATTTTGTTTATTTATTTTGGGACTCATGTTGACCATGAGCATTGAACTTAGCTGTCAGTTTGCCATGTCTAAGGTCGACTAGATGGTTCTCTCCAGTGGCAATGTGGACCAGGTGGCTCTTGACAGTGGCAGTAATGTTTAGGTCCAGCAGAGGGATGCAATCGTGATTTACTGCAGCCTCCATCTCCCCAGTCCTACCTGGGTGGTCTTCCAATCTCACCCTCCTAAGTACCTGAGACTACTTGGACCTTCTTCTTTCTTTATTATCTAACCCCACTTTTAGTTTATTTCCACAGTACTTAGAGTAACTTGCTGTTGTTTTTCTTCATTTTCTTTTCTCTCTCTATTTTTCTAAGCTTCTTCCTGCATGCTGAATTTGACCTGTTAGTTTTGTTTTTGTCACACTTCAGCCTGGGTGTGACAATAAGAGAGAGAGAGAGAGAGAAGATCTTAATTGTGAAATTAATTACCTGTTACTTTTGTTCACTCCCACTTATTTATTTCTTGGTCTTTAATGTTGTTTGTTATTAATTCTTGGTTATTGTTAAATATTTACTGTAGGTTTTTTTGTATATTTATTTTGAGACAGATGTCAGCTGCAGAGGCTGGACTTATCCACAAGCTTGCCATGTCTAAGGTCGACCAGATGGCTCTTGGCAATGGCAAGGTTGACCAGATGGCTCTCACTGATGGGAGTACTGTTCAGATCCAGCAGAGAAATGCAGTCATGATTGGCTGTGGCCTTGATCTCTCTGGTCTCAGCCAGGTCTCCCACCTCGGCCTCCCGAGTACGTGGGACTACTTGGACCTTCTTCTCTCTATTTCTAACCCTACTTTCAGTTTCTTTCCACAGTACTTAGAGTGACTTGCTGTTGTTTTTCTCCTATGTTCTTTTCTCTACCTATTTTTCTACACTTCTTCCTGAATGTTGAGGTTGACCCTTTGTTGTTTTTTGTGTGTGTCATATTGCAACCTGGGTGTGACAGAGTGAGAGAGAGAGAGAGATAATATTACTTACCTTTTACCTTTGTTCATTCCCACTTACTTATTTATTGGTGTTTAATATTATTTGTTATTATTTCATTATTATTGTTTAATATTTGCTATCTTTTTTAAAAATTTGAGACAGATGTTGACCATGAGCACTGAACGTAGCCACCAGCTTGCCATGTCTAAGGTCTACCAGTGACTCTTGCCAGTGGCAAGGTCAACCAAATGGCTCTCTATGGCAGTACAGTTCAGGTCTAGCAGAGAGTCGTAATTGTGATTCACCACATCCTCAGTCTCCCCTTTCTCACCCAGGTGGTCTTCCCATCCCAGCCTCCTGCCTGGGACTACTCAGACCTTCTTCCACTATTTTTTTTGTTTTTTTTAATCTAACCCCACTTTCAGTTTGTTTCTACAGTACTTACAGTATCTCACTGTTGCTTTTCTTCTTTGTTCTCTTTTCCTCTCTATTTTCCTATGCTCCATTCTGCATGCTGAAGTTGACCTTTAAGATTTGTCTTCCTGTCACACTCCAGCCTAGCTGTGACAGAAATGGAGAAGAAGATTTTAATTGATATATTAATTACCTTTAATTTTGGTTTACCCCACTTATTTATTGATTGATCTTTAATATTGTTTGTTATTATTTCTTTGTTATTTTTAAGTATTTAAATTTTTTTTGAGATGGAGTCTCGCTCTGTTGCCTGGCTGGAGTGCAGTGGCGTAATCTTGGCTCACTGCAACCTCCACTTCCCAGGTTCAAGTGTTTCTCCTGCCTCAGCCACCCAAGTAGCTGAGACTACAGGGGCACACCACCACCCCCAGCTAATTTTTGTATTTTCAGTAGAGACGGGGTTTCACCATATTGGCCAGGATGGTCTTGATCTCTTGACTTCATGATCCGATCGCCTCAGCCTCCCAAAGTGCTGGGATTACAGGCATGAGCCACCACACCCAAACATATGTATTTAATTTTTTTGTTTAATTTAAAACATATGACATTCTTGAAATCAGTTTAAACAGCAATAAAAGCTATAAACAAGCCATAAATGAAAATGCTTTGCAATATGCTGTTTAATATCACAAAATAGAACTTGTGATTTGATTCACCAGGTTCCAAACACACTTGTCATAAAATCTACAAAGTGATCATTCTGAAATTACTGACGCCAATAAGAAAAAAATGAATATTCATCTCTAAAAACCAATAGCAAGCTATGTGTGAAAATGCTTTGCGATGTGCTGTTTTATATCACAGCATAGAACCTGTGTTTTCATTCACCAGGTTCTAAATGATCTTTTTGTAGAATCTATAAAGTGAGATTTCTGAGCCCACTGAGGCCTATTAAAAAAAAAACACACATATCCAGTGATAAAAACTACAAACAAGCTATCTGTGAAAATGCTTTGTGATTTGTCATCTCATCTCACAGAATAGAACCTGTGTTTTGATTCCTCAGTATCCAAACACTCTTTTTGTAGAATCAACAAAGTAACATATCTGAACCCATTGAAACCTATTAAAAAATGAATATTTATAAAAACTATAAACAAGCTACCTGTAAATATGCTTTGTGATGTGCCATTTTATGTCAAAGAGTGGAAACAGTGTTTTGATTCACTAGGTTCAAAACACTCTTTTTGTAGAATCTATGATGTGACATTTCTCTGAGCTTACTGACACTTATAAGGAAAAACAGAATATCCAGTGAAATAAACTAGAAAGAAGTTATATGTGAAAATGCTTTGTGATGTACTGCTTCATGTCACTGATTGAAACCTGTTTTTTGATTCAACAGGTTCCAACTACTCTTTTTGTAGAATCTATGAAGTAATATTTCTGAGTCCATTGAGTCCTATATGGAAAAACCTAATATCCAGCAATAAAAAGTAGAAACAAGCTATATGTGAAAATTCTTTGTGATATATGCTGTTTCATATCACAGGACACAACCTGTGGTTTTACTCACCATGTTCCAAACAGTGTTTCTGTAGTATTTACAAAGTGCCATTTCTCACACCGTTGAGGCTCATAAAGAAAAATTGAATATCCCATTCTAAAAACTAGAAAAAGGGCCGGGTGTGGGGGCTCACTCCTGTAATCCCAGAATTTTGGGAGGCTGAGGCAGGCAGAACAGCTGAGATCAGGAGTTCAAGATCAGCCTGTCCCACGTGGCGAAACAGTGTCTTTACTAAAACTACAAAATTAGCTGGACATGATGGTACACGGTTAATCTTAGCTACTCAAAAGGCCGATTCAAACCAGATGCGGTGGCTCATGCCTGTAATCCCAGCACTTTGGGAGGCGAAGGTGAGCAGATCACCTGAGGTCAGGAGTTTGAGACCTGCCTGACCAAAATGATGAAACCCCACCTCCACTAATAATACAAAATTAGCCGGGCATGGTGGCACATGCCTGTGATCCCAGCTACTTGGGAGGTTGAGGCAGGAGAATTGCTTGACCCTGGGAGGTGGAGGTTGCAGTGAGCTGAGATCAGGCCATTGCAATCCAGCCTGGGCAACAAGAATGAAACTCCATCTCAAAAAAAAAAAAAAAAAAAAAAAAAAGGCTGATTCAGGAGAATTACTTGAATGCAGGTGGTGGAGGTTGCAGAATACCAAGATTGCACCATCGCACTCCAGCCTGGGCAAAAAGAGCAAAACTCTGTCTCAAAAAATAAAAGTAACAATATTAAAAACAGGAAAAAGGTATTTGTGAAAATGCTTTGCGAGGTCCTCTTTCATATCACAAAATGAAACCTGTTTTGATTCACTCAGTTCCAAACAATTTTTTTCACAGAATCTGCAAAGTTACATTTCTGAGCCCACTAAAGCCTATAAGCAAAAAATGAATATCCAGTGATAAAAACTAGAAACAAGCTATCTGTAAGAATGATTTGTGACATGCTATTTTATTACACTGAATGAAACCAGTTTTTTGATTCACCAGATTCCAACAACTCTTTATGTAGAATCTACAAAGTAATAATTCTGAGCTCATTGAGGCTTGTAAAAAACACCCCGAATATCCAGTTATGAACACTAGACACAAATTATCTTATAAATATGATTGTGACATGCTGTTTCAAACCACAGAATGGAACCTGTGTTTGGTTTCATCAGGTTCAAAACACTCTTTCTGTGTGATACACAAAGTGCCACTGCTGTGCTAATTAAAGCCTACAAGGAAATATCAACTATCCAACTCTAAAAACCAGAAAAGGGCTGTGTAAAAATGCTTTGTGATGAGTTGTTTCATATCACAAAATGAAACTGGCATTTTGATACACCAGGTTCCAAACAATCTTTTTGTATCAAGTATCAAATCTATGAATTGATATTTCTGAGGCCACTGGAGCCTATAAAAAACAGAATATCGGGCAGTAAAATCTACAAACAAGCTATGTGTGAAAATGCTTTTTGATGTGGTGTTTCATATCACAGAATAAAACCTGGCTTTTGATTCACCATGTTCAAAACACTTTTTGTAGAATCTATAAGGTGACATTTTTGAGCCCACTGAGCCCTAAAAGAAACTTAGAATATCCAGTAATAAAAAATAGAAACAAGCTATCTGTGAAAACGCTTTGTGATGTGCTGTTTCATATCATTGAATGAAGCCTGTGTTTTGATTCAACAGGTTCAAAACACTCTTTTTGTAGAATCCATGAGGTGATATTTCAGAGCTCAGTGAGGCTAATAAGGGAAAATACAATATTTTGCTCTAAAAACTAGAAACAAGCTATATGTAAAAATGCTTTGTGGTGTGTTATTTTATATCACAGAATGGAACTTGTTCATTGATTCAAGAGCTTCCAATTGAAATGAGATTTTTGAGCACATTGAAACCTAAGAAAACTCAAATATCCAGCAAAGAAACTAGAAACAAGCTATATGTGAAAATGTTTTCTGATGTGCTATGTTGTATCACAGTATGAAACCTGTGTTTTGATTTATAAGTTTTGATACACTCTTTTTTATTGAATCTATGAGTGTAATTTCTGAGCCCACTGGGGCCTGTACAGATAAATTGAATATCCAACAATAAAAACTAGAAACAAGCAATCTGTAAAAATGCTTTCAGATGTGTCAATTTATCTCACAGAGTTGAACCAGTGTTTTAATTCATGAGGTTCCAAACACTCTTTATGTAGAATGTATGAAGTGACGTTTCTGAGTCCATTGAGGCCTATGAGGAAAAATTGAATTTCAAGCAACAAAAACTGGAAACACACTATCTGTGAAAGTGCTTTGCATTGTGCTGTTTCATATCACAGAACTCATTCTGTGATATGAAACCTGTGTTTTTGACTCACCAGATTTGAAACACTCTCTTTGTAGAATATACATAGTGACATTTGTAAGCCTACAGAGACCTATGAAAAATCGAATATCAAGTGAAAAAACTAGAAAAATACTATCTGGGAAAATGCTTTGTGATGTGCCATTTTATATCATGAATGGAACCTCTTTTTTGTTTTTTTAACCAGGTTCAAAACAATCTTGTTGTAGAATCTACAAGATGAGAGTTGTGAGCCAATTGAGCTATGTAAGAAAAAATTGAATGTCCAGTGATAAAAACTGGAACTAAGCTATCTATGAAAATGCTTTCTGATGCGCTGTTTTATATCACAGAATAGAACCTGTGTTCTGATTAACATGTTGCAAACATTTCTTTCTTTCTTTTTTTTTTTTTTTAAGATGGAGTCTCACTCTGTCGCCCAGGGTGGAGTGCAGCAGTGAGATCTTGGCTCACTGCAAGCTCTGCCTCCTGGGTTCATGCCACTATCCAGCCTCAGCCTCCTGAGTAGCTGGTACTACAGGTGCCTGTCACCACACCCAGCTAATTTTTTGTATTTTTAGTAGAGACGGGGTTTCACCGTGTTAGCCAGGATGGTCTTGATCTCCTGACCTTGTGATCCACATTTGGCCTTGGCCTCAAACATTTCTTGTGTACAATCTATGAAGTGACATTTCTGAGCCCGTTGAGGCCTGTAAATAAAAACAGAATATCCAGCAATGAAAGCTAGACAGAAACTATGTGAAAATGCTTTGTGATGTACTGTTGCATAGCTCAGAGTGCAACCTGTGTTTTGATTCACCAGGTTTGAAACACTCTTTTTGTAGAATCTAAGAAGTGATATTCCTGAGCCCATTGAGGCCTATTAAAAAAGAGAAAATTCATATTTAAAAACTAGAAAGAAGTTATTTCTCAAAATGTTTTGTGATGTGTTGTTTTATATCACAGAATGGTATCTGTGTTTTAATCACCAGGTTTTAAACACTTTTTGTAGAATCTACAAAGTGACACTCTGAGCCCATTGAGGCCTGTAAGGAAAAATTGATTATTCAGCAATAAAACAGAGAAACTGCTGAGACCAGCTCAGTCGTGGAGACCCTAATCCAGTGTTGCTAGAGGAATTAAAGACACACACACAGAAATATAGCATGCAGAGTGGGAAATCAGGGCTTTCACAGACTTCAGAGCTGAGAGCCTTGAACAGAGATTTACCCACATGTTTATTGACAGCAAGCCAGTGATAAGCATTGTTTCTATAGATTATAGATTAACTGAAAGTATTCCTTATAGGAAACAAAGGGATGGGCCAAAACAAAGTGATGGGCTCTGGCTAGCTATTTGCAGCAGGAACATGTCCTTAAGACACAGATCCCTCATGCTATTGTTTGTGGTTTAAGAATGGCTTTAAGCAGTTTTCCACCTTGGGTGGGCCAGGTGTTCCTTGCCCTCATTACAGTAAACCCACAACCTTCAGCGTGGGCATCATGGCCATCCCGAAGATGTCACAGTGCTGCAGAGATTTTGTTTATGGCCAGTTTTGGGACCAGTTTATGACCAGATTTGGGGCCTGTTCCCCAACAAGAAACAAGCAATCTGTGAAAATGCTTTGTGATATGCTGTTTCTTATCAAAGAATGGAACATGTGTTTTGATTCACCATGTTTAAAACACTTTTTGTAGAATCTACAAGTTACATTTCTGAGCCCACTGTGGGTATAAGAAAAAATCGAACACCTAGTGATAAAAACAAGAAAAAAGTCATGTGTGAAAATGCTTTGTGATATGCTGTTTGATATCACAGAATGCAATCTGTGTTTTGATTCACCACTTCCCAAAACTTTTTGGAGAATCTATGAAGTGAAGTTTCTCAGCATATTGAGGCATGTAAGTAAATATTGATGATCCAACTATAAAAACTGGAAAAAAGCTGGGTGTGAAAATGCTTTTTAATACATTGATTCATATTACAGAATGCAATTTGTGTTTTAATTCACCAAGTTCCAAACAATCTATTTATAGAATTAATGAAGTGACAATCCTGACCTTGTTGAGGCTTAGAAGGAAAAAAGAAACATCCTGTGAGACAATTAGATACAAACTATCTGTGAAAGTACTTTGTAATGTACTGTCTCATATCACAGAATAAAACATGTGTTTTGATTTAACGGGTTCCAAACACCCTTTTTGTAGAATCTGTAAAGTGACATTTATGAGTCTTTTGAGGCCTATAAAAATATATACATATTCAGCGATAAAAAGTATTAACAGTTTATCTGTAAAAATGCTTTGTGATGCACTGTTTTGTATCACAGAATGGAAACTGGGTTGTGATTCACCAGGCTCCAAACACTCTGTGTATCCTGTGAAGTGACAATTCTGAACCCATTAAAGCCTATGAAGAAATATTGAATATCTAGTTCTAAAAACTAGAAACAGGCTATCTGTAAAAATGCTTTCTGATGTGATGCTTCATATCACATAATGGAACTTGTGTTTTGATTCACCAGGTTCCAAATACTCTGTTTGTATAGTCTATGAAGTGATATTTGAACACACATTGAGGCCAATAAGAAAAAAAAAATTCAGTGACAAAAACTACAAACAAGTTATCTGTGCATACACATTGTGATGTGATGTTTCATCTCAAAAGCAGACTATGTGTTTTGATTCACCAAGTTCCAAACACCCTTTATGTAGAATCTACATAGTGACATTTCTCAGCCCACTGGGACCTATAAGGAAAAATTGAATATCCCACTCTAAAAACTACAAACAAGCTATTTGTGAAAATGCTTTGTGAATTGCTGTTATATGTCACAGATTGAAACCTATTTTTAATTCCACAGATTCCAAATACTCTTTTTGAAAGGAAAAATTGAATATCCAGCAATAAAATCTAGAAGCCACCTATATATCAAAATGCTTTGTGATGTTGTTTCATACCCCAGAATACAACTGTGTTTTAATTCACAATGTTAAAAACAGTCTTTTTGTAGTGACTGCATAGTGCCATTTCTGAACCCATTGAGTCCTATATGGAAAAATCAAATATCCCACTCTAAAAACTGGAAAAAGGGCCAGGCATGGTGGCTTATACCTGTAATCCCAGTACTTTGGGAGCCCAATGTGGTAGGATCACCTGAGGTCAGGAATTTGAGACCAGGCTTGGCAAACATGGTGAAACCCTGTCCCTTCTAAAAATACAAAATTAGCTGGTCATGGTGGCACATGCCCGTAATCCCAGCTACTTCGGAGACTGGGGAAGAAGAATCACTTCATGCAGGAGGCAGAGATTGGAGAGAGCTAACATCATGCCATTGTACTCCAGCATGGACAAAAAGAGTGAAACTGTCTCAAAAAAATAAAAATATAAATAAAAAATGAAAACTTTAAAAACAAGAAAAAGGTATCTTTCAAAATGATTTGTAATGTGCTCTTTTGTATCACAAAATGGAACCTGTGTTTGTTTCACCTGGTTCCAAATACTCCTTTCATAGAATCTATGAAGTGTTATTTCTTCATCTATTAAGTCCTATAAGCAAAAAACTAATACTCTATGATAAAACTAGAAACAAGCTATCTGTGAAAATGCATTGTGATGTGCTGTTTCATTAGACTGAATGAAACTACTTTTTGAATCACAGGGTTCCAGACACTACTTATATAGAATGTACAAAGTGACAATTCTGAGCTCATTGAGGTCTATTATATATATATATATCTCCAATGATGAACACCAGAAAATATTATCTTTAAAGTTGATTTGTAATGTGCCATTTCACATCACAGAATCAAACCTGTATTTTGTTTCTCCAGGTTCCAAACATTCATTCAGTAAAATGTATGAAGTGACAATGCCCTTCCCATTAAAGCCTATAATAAATATCCAGTACACAGTGCTAAAAACTAGAAAAGAGCAATTTGTGAAAATGCCTTGTGATGAGCTGTTTATACCATAGAGTAAAACCTGTGTTTTGATACATTGGGTTCCAAACACTCTTATTATTATTATTATTATTATTACTATTATTATCATACTTTAAGTTCTAGGGTACATGTGTATAATGTGCAGGTTTGTTACATATGTATACTTGTGCCATGTTGGTGTGCTGCACCCATCAACTCGTCAGCACCCATCAATTCGTCTTTTACATCAGGTATAACTCCCAATGCAACCCCTCCCCGTCCCCCCTCCCCCTGATAGGCTCTGGTATGTGATGTTCCCCTTCCCGAGGCCAAGTGATCTCATTGTTCACTTCCCACCTATGAGTGAGAACATGCGGTGTTTGGTTTTCTGTTCTTGCAATAGTTTGCTGAGAATGATGGTTTCCAGCTGCATCCATGTCCCTACAAAGGACACAAACTCATCCTTTTTTATGGCTGCATAGCATTCCATGGTGTATATGTGCCACATTTTCTTAATCCAGTCTGTCACTGATGGACATTTGGGTTGATTCCAAGTCTTTGTTATTGTGAATAGTGTTGCAATAAACATACGTGTGCATGTGTCTTTATAGCAGCATGATTTATAATCCTTTGGGTATATACTCAGTAATGGGATGGCTGGGTCATATGGTATTTCTTGTTCTAGATCCTTGAGGAATCGCCAAACTGTTTTCCATAATGGTTGAACTAGTTTACAATCCCACCAACAGTGTAAAAGTGTTTCTATTTCTCCACATCCTCTCCAGCACCTATTGTTTCCTGACTTTTTAATGATTGCCATTCTAACTGGTGTGAGATGGTATCTCATTGTGGTTTTGATTTGCATTTCTCTGATGGCCAGTGATGATGAGCATTTTTTCATGTGTCTGTTGTCTGTATGAATGTCTTCTTTTGAGAAATGTCTGTGCATATCCTTTGCCCACTTTTGGATGGGGTTGTTTGTTTTTTCTTGTAAATTTGTTTGAGTTCTTTGTAGGTTCTGGATATTAGTCCTTTGTCAGATGAGTAGATTGCAAAAATTTTCTCCCATTCTGTAGGTTGCCTGTTCACTTTGATGGTAGTTTCTTTTGCTGTGCAGAAGCTCTTTAGTTTAATTAGATCCCATTTGTCAATTTTGGCTTTTGTTGCTGTTGCTTTCAGTGTTTTAGACATGAAGTCCTTGGCCATGCCTATGTCCTGAATGGTATTACCTAAGTTTTCTTCTAGGGTTTTTATGGTATTAGGTCTAACATTTAAGTCTCTAATTTATCTTGAATTAATTTTCGTATAAGGAGTAAGGAAAAGATCCAGTTTCAGCTTTCTACTTGTGGCTAGCCAATTTTCCCAGGACCATTTATTAAATAGGGAATCCTTTCCCCATTTCTTGTTTCTCTCAGGTTCGTCAAAGATCAGATGGCTGTAGATGTGTGGTATTATTTCAGAGGACTCTGTTCTGTTCCATTGGTCTATATCTCTGTTTTGGTACCAGTACCATGCTGTTTTGGTTACTGTAGCCTTGTAGTGTAGTTAGAAGTCAGGTAGCGTGATGCCTCCAGCTGTGTCCTTTTGACCTAGGATTGTCTTGGCAATGCGGGCTCTTTTTTGGTTCCATATGAACTTTAAAGCAGTTTTTTCCAATTCTGTGAAGAAACTCATTGGTAGCTTGACAGGGATGGGATTGAATCTATAAAATACCTTGGGCAGTATGGCCATTTTCACGATACTGAGTCTTCCTATGCATGAGCATGGTATGCTCTTCCATTTGTTTGTGTCCTCTTTTATTTCACTGAGCAGTGGTTTGTAGTTCTCCTTGAAGAGGTCCTTTACATCCCTTGTAAGTTGGATTCCTAGGTATTTTATTCTCTTTGAAGCAATTGTGAATGGAAGTTCATTCATGATTTGGCTCTCTGTTTGTCTGTTACTGGTGTATAAGAATGCTTGGGATTTTTGCACATTAATTTTGTATCCTGAGACTTTGCTGAAGTTGCTTATCAGCTTAAGGAGATTTTGGGCTGAGACAATGGGGTTTTCTTTTTTTTTTTTTATTTATTTTTATTTTTTATTATACTTTAAGTTCTAGGGTACATGTGCATAACATGCAGGTTTGTTACATATGTATACTTATGCCATGTTGGTGTGCTGCACCCATCAACTCGTCAGCACCCATCAATTCATCATTTATATCATGTATAATTCCCCAATGCCATCCCTCCCTCCTCCCCCCTCCCCCCTCCCCATGATAGGCCCCAGTGTGTGATGTTCCCCTTCCCGAGGCCAAGTGATCTCATTGTTCAGTTCCCACCTATGAGTGAGAACATGCGGTGTTTGGTTTTCTGTTCTTGTGATAGTTTGCTAAGAATGATGGTTTCCAGCTGCATCCATGTCCCTACAAAGGACACAAACTCATCCTTTTTTATGGCTGCATAGTATTCCATGGTGTATATGTGCCACATTTTCTTAATCCAGTCTGTCACAGATGGACATTTGGGTTGATTCCAAGTCTTTGCTATTGTGAATAGTGCCGCAATAAACATATGTGTGCATGTGTCTTTGTAGTAGAATAATTTATAATCCTTTGGGTATATACCCAGTAGTGGGATGGCTGGGTCATATGGTACATCTAGTTCTAGATCCTTAAGGAAACAACAGGTGTTGGAGAGGATGTGGAGAAATAGGAACACTTTTACACTGTTGGTGGGATTGTAAACTAGTTCAACCATTATGGAAAACAGTATGGCAATTCCTCAAGGATCTAGAACTAGATGTACCATATGACCCAGCCATCCCACTACTGGGTATATACCCAAAGGATTATAAATTATTCTACTACAAAGACACATGCACACGTATGTTTATTGCGGCACTATTCACAATAGCAAAGACTTGGAATCAACCCAAATGTCCATCTGTGACAGACTGGATTAAGAAAATGTGGCACATATACACCATGGAATACTATGCAGCCATAAAAAAGGATGAGTTTGCGTCCTTTGTAGGGACATGGATGCAGCTGGAAACCATCATTCTTAGCAAACTATCACAAGAACAGAAAACCAAACACCGCATGTTCTCACTCATAGGTGGGAAGTGAACAATGAGATCACTTGGACTCGGGAAGGGAAACATCACACACTGGGGCCTATCATGGGGAGGGGGGAGGAGGGAGGGATTGCATTGGGGAGTTATACATGATATAAATGATGAATTGATGGGTGCTGACGAGTTGATGGGTGCAGCACACCAACATGGCACAAATATACATATGTAACAAACCTGCACGTTATGCACATGTACCCTAGAACTTAAAGTATAATAATAAAAAAAAATACAAAAAAAAGAAAAAAAAGAAAAATAGAATATCCCAACCTGAAAATTAAAAATAAGCTATGTCTAAAAATGCTTAATGTGTGATGTCCATATCACAGAATAAAACCATGATTTCATTCACCAAGTTTGAAACGCACTTTGTACAATGTACAAAGTGAGATTATGGAGCCCATTGAGACCTACAAAATAAAATCAAATATCCAGTGATAAAAACTAGAAGCAAGATATCTGTAAACATGTTTTAGAACATGCTGTTTTGTATCACAGAATAAAATCTGTTTTGATTCACCAAGTTCAAACACTCTTCTGTAGAACTTAAAAGGCAACATTTCTGAGCCAATAGAGGCCTAGAAGAAAAAACCAAATCTCCCATCAATAAAATCTAGGAATAAGTAGGCTGGATGCAGTGGCTCATGCCTGCAATCCCAGCACTTTGGGAGGCTGAAGTGGGCGGATCACGAGGTCAGGAGATCAAGACCATCCTGGCTAACACAGTGAAACCCCGTCTCTACTAAAAACACAAAAAATTAACCAGGCGTGGTGGTGGGTGCCTGTAGTCCCAGCTACTAGGGAGGCTGAGGCAGGAGAATGGTGTGAACCCATGAGGTGGAGCTTGCAGTGAGCTGAGATTGCAACACTGCACTCCAGCCTGGGTGACAGAGAGAGACTCTGTCTAAAAAAAACAAAAAAAAGCTTTGGAAACGGGGGTGTGCACCCAAGATGGCTGAATAGGAACAGTTCCAGCCTCCAGCTCCCAGCGTGAGTGACACAAAAGATGGGCGATTTCTGCATTTTCAATTGAGGTACCTACCGGGTTCATCTCACTCTAGTGTGCCGGACAGTTGGCACTGGTCTGCGGGTGTAGCCCGACCAGGGAGAGCTGAAGCAGGGTGAGGCATTGCCTCACCTGGGAAGCACAAGGGGTAAGGGAATTCCTTTTCCTAGCCAAAGGAAATTGAGACACACAACACCTGGAAAATCGGGTAACTCCCACCCTAATACTGTGCTTTACCAAGGGTCTTAGCAAATGACACACCAAGAGATTATATACCACACCTGGCCCACAGGGTCCCACGCCCATGGAGCCTCCATCATTGCTAGCACAGCTGTCTGAGATCTAACTGCAAGGCAACAGTGAGGCTGGGGGAGGGACGTCCACCATTGCTGAGGCTTAAGTAGGTAAACAAAGCTGCCAGGAAGCTCGAATTGGGTGGAGCCCACCACAGCTCAAGAAGGCCGGCCTGCCTCTGTAGACTCCTCCTCTGGGGACAGGGCATAGCTAAACAAAAAGCAGCAGAAATCTCAGCAGACGTAAATTCCCCTGTCTGACAGCTTTGAAGAGAGCTGTGGATCTCCCAGCATGGAGGTTGAGATCTGAGAACAAACAGACTGCCTGCTCAAGTGGGTCACTGACCCCTGAGTAGCCTAACTGGGAGACATCCCCCACTAAGTGCAGACCAACACCTCACACCTCACATGGTGGGTGGGGCACACACCTGAGACGAAGTTTCCAGAGCAAGAATCAGACAGGTACACTCGCTGTTTAGCAATATTCTATGTTCTGCAGCCTCTGCTGCTGATATCCAGGCAAACAGGGTCTGGAGTGGACCTTAAGCAAACTCCAACACACCTACAGCTGAGGGTCCTGACTGTTAGAAGGAAAACTAGCAAACAGAAAGGACACCCACACCAAAACCCCATCAGTACGTCACCATCATCAAAGACCAAAGACAGATAAAACCACAAAGATGGGGAAAAAGCAGTGTAGAAAAGTTGGAAATTCAAAAAATCAGAGCGCATCTCCCTCTCCAAAGGAATGCAGCTCATCGCTAGCAGCAAATCAAAGCTGGATGGAGAATGATTTTGACGAGTTGAGAGAAGACTTCAGTCAAAGTTCTCAGAGCTAAAGGAGGAACTACATAACCAGCAAAAAGAAACTAAAAACCTTGAAAAAAGAATGGATGAATGGATAACTAGAATAATCAATGCAGAGAAGACCTTAAAAGAACTGATAGAGATGAAAACCATTAGTTTACAATCCCACCAACAGTGTAAAAGTCTTCCTATTTCTCCACATCCTCTCCAACACCTGTTGTTTCCTGATTTTTTTAATGATTGCCATTCTAACTGGTGTGAGATGGTATCTCATTGTGGTTTTGATTTGCATTTCTCTGATGGCAAGGGATGATGAGCATTTTTTCATGTGTCTGTTGTCTGTATGAATGTCTTCTTTTGAGAAATGTCTGTTCATATCTTTCCCCACTTTTTGATGGGGTTGTTTGTTTTTTTCTTGTATATTTGTTTGAGTTCTTTGAAAACAGTATGGCAATTCCTCAAGGATCTAGAACTAGATGTACCATATGACCCAGCCATCCCACTACTGGGTATATACCCAAAGGATTATAAATTATTCTACTACAAAGACACATGCACACGTATGTTTATTGCGGCACTATTCACAATAGCAAAGACTTGGAATCAACCCAAATGTCCATCTGTGACAGACTGGATTAAGAAAATGTGGCACATATACACCATGGAATACTATGCAGCCATAAAAAAGGGTGAGTTTGCGTCCTTTGTAGGGACATGGATGCGGCTGGAAACCATCATTCTTAGCAAACTATCACAAGAACAGAAAACCAAACACCGCATGTTCTCACTCATAGGTGGGAACTGAACAATGAGATCACTTGGACTCAGGAAGGGAAACATCACACACTGGGACCTATCATGGGGAGGAGGGAAGGGGGAGGGATTGCACTGGGGAGTTATACATGATATAAATGATGAATTGATGGGTGCTGACGAGTTGATGGGTGCAACACACCAACATGGCATAAGTATACATATGTAACAAACCTGCATGTTATGCACATGTACCCTAGAACTTAAAGTATAATAAAAAAAAAAAAAAGAAAACCATAACACAAGAACTACGTGATGAATGCACAAGCTTCAGTAACTGACTTGATCAACTGGAATAAAGAGTATCAGAGATTGAAGATCAAATGAATGAAATGAAGTGAGAAGAGAAGTGTAGAGAAAAAAGAGTAAAAAGAAATGAACAAAGCCTCCAAGAAATATGGAATTATGTGAAAAGACCGAATCTCCATCTGACTGGTGTGCCTGAAAGTGATGGGGAAAATGGAATAAAGTTGGAAAATACGCTGCAGGATATCATCCAGGAGAACTTCCCCAACCTAGTAAGGCAGGCCAATATTCAAATTCAGGAAATACAGAGAATGCCACAAAGATACTCCTCGAGAAGGGCAACTCCAAGACACATAATTGCCAGATTCACCAAAGTTGAAATGAAGGAAAAAATGTTTAGGGCAGCCAGAGAGAAAGGTCGGGTTACCCACAAAGGGAAACCCATCATACTAACAGTGGATCTCTCAGCAGAAACTCTCCAAGCCAGAAGAGAGTGGGGGCCAATATTCAACATTCTTAAAGAAAAGAATTTTCAACCCAGAATTTCATATCCAGCCAAACTAAATTTCGTCAGTGAAGGAGAAATAAAATTCTTTATAGACAAGCAAATGCTGAGAGATTTTGTCACCACCAGACCTGCCCTACAAGAGATCCTGAAGGAAGCACTAAACATGGAAAGGAACAACCAGTACCAGCATTTGTAAAAACATGCCAAAATGTAAAGACTATCGATGCTAGTAAGAAACTGCATCAACTAGCGAGCAAAATAACCAGCTAATATCATAATGACAGGATCAAGTTCACACATAACAATATTAACCTTAAATGTAAATGGACTAAATGCTCCAATTAAAAGACACAGACTGGCAAATTGGATAAAGAGTCAAAACCTATCAGTTTGCTGTATTCAGGAGACCCATGTCACATGCAGAGACACACACAGGCTCAAAATAAAGGAATGGAGGAAGATCTACCAAGCAAATGGAGAATAAAAAAAAGCAGCGGTTGCAATCCTAGTCTCTGATAAAACAGACTTTAAACCATCAAAGTTCAAAAGAGACAAAGAAGGCCATTACATAATGGTAAAGGGATCAATTCAACAGGAAGAGCTAACTATCCTAAATATATATGCACCCATACAGGAGCACCCAGATTCATAAAGCAAGTCCTAGAGACTTACAAAGAGACTTAGACTCCCATACAATAATAATGGGAGACTTTAACACCCCACTGTCAACATTAGGCAGATCAACGAGACAGAAAGTCAACAAGGATATCTAGGAATTGAACTCAACTCTGCACCAAGCAGACCTAATAGACATCTACAGAACTCTCCACTCCAAATCAACAGAATAGACATTCTTCTCAGCACCGCATCGCACTTATTCCAAAATTGACCACATAGTTGGAAGTAAAGCACTCCTCAGCAAATGTACAAGAACAGAAATTATAACAAACTGTCTCTCAGACCACAATGCAATCAAACTAGTACTCAGGACTAAGAAACTCAATCAAAACCACTCAACTACATGGAAACTGAACAACCTGCTCCTGAATGACTACTGGGTACATAACGAAATGAAGGCAGAAATAAAGATGTTCTTTGAAACCAATGAGAACAAAGACACAACATACCAGAATCTCTGGGACACATTTAAAGCAGTATGTAGAGGGAAATGTATAGCACTAAATGCCCACAAGAGAAAGCAGGAAAGATCTAAAATTGACACCCTAACATCACAATTAAAAGAACTAGAAAAGCAAGAGCAAACACATTCAAAAGCTAGCAGAAGGCAAGAAATAACTAAGATCAGAGCAGAACTGAAGGAGATAGAGACACAAAAAACCCTCCAAAAAAATCAGTGAATCCAGGAGCTGGTTTTTTGAAAAGATCAACACAATTTCAAGACTAATAAAGAAGAAAAGAGAGAAGAATCAAATAGACACAATAAAAAATGAGAAAGGGGATATCACCACCAACCCCACAGAAATACAAACTACCATCAGAGAATACTATAAACACCTCTATGCAAATAAACTAGAAAATCTAAAAGAAATGGTATCTTTTTTTGTGGCATCAAATTTGTAGTTTGCTGAACACCAAGCAGTTCTACACCAACTCATTGTCTAACATTTGAATTCTGACACCACCCAGAATCAGCACACATCCTCACTCTGGGCTCAGTCCCACGACACTCTCCTTAGTGCAGCTGCCAGTCACAAACTCCATGGGCCCAGCTATGTCTCTGAGCTACTGTTTAAAAATTCAGGACTCCCTAGCCAGTCTTGGTGGTGTGGACTTGTAATCCCAGCTACTAGGGAGACTGAGGCAGGAAAATTGCTTGAACTCAGGAGATGGAGGTTTCAATGAGCCAAGATTGTGCCACTGCATTGCAGCCCAGCCTGGGTGACAGAGCAAGACTCTGTCTCCAAAAAAAAAAAAAAAGAAAAAGAAAAAAAAAATCAGGACTCCTATAAACTATCTAAAGTTCAATAATTTGATAGAGCTACCCACAGAACTCAGCAAAACACTATAGTTATGTTGACCAGTTTATTATAAAATATACAATCCAGGAAAAGTCAAATGAAAAATATGTGCCAGGCAAAGAAAAGAGGTGGCAAAAGATGAAGCACATAGAAAATCCTGGTAAATAGCTGTGATTATTAAAATAAAATTCTTCATCTATTATGTGTTCCAGGAACCATTTATGAAAAGAAACATCCTTCCCATTATGATTTAGATGCTCTTTATTTCACCTATCACATAGTCAGACATAGACTCTGCACATTTCCTTCTTGTTCTCATTTAAAAATCAGCTGAATTTTTCTTCAGTGGTAAAAATAAAATACTTCTAAATGAAACTTCACTTAAATCAGGTTGGGTGCAGTGGCTAACTCCTCTAATCCCGGTACTCTGGGAGGCTGAGGCAGGTGGATCACCTGAGGTCAGAAGTTCAAGGCCAGCCTGGCCAACATGGCAAAACCCTATATCTACTAAAAATACAAAAATTAGCCAGGTGTGGTGGCACACGCCTGTAATCCCAGCTACTTGGGAGGCTGAGGCAGGAGAATTGCTTGAGCCTGAGAGATGGAGGTTGCAGTAAGCAAAGATCATGTGACTGCACTCCTGCCTGAGCCACAGAGTGAGACTCCCTTTCAAAAAACAAAACAAAAAAACTTCACTTAAGTCTATCACCTTCCCACAGGCTCCTGAACTTTGAGCTACCCTCTGCCTAAGCCAACATACAACTCCATTTTAGGTCTCCCCTAAGAACATACTAACTTCAGGGTAAAACATTCTCTGATCTAGAATCTGATTTTTTCACTCTCCATTTGCCATTCCCCTCCCACCTTCTTTCTAATCTTGTTTGTGTCTCCGTATAAAAGAAAGCACTTCTCTGCCTAAACTTTGCAATCTTTAAAGCGTTAAGGATTATAGTTGGTACTTCCTCCTGTTGCAATACTCCTTTGGAACTTAATTTTTTTATGTATAAATCTAACTTTATTTTACTTTGCAAAGTCTGGAAACTGTCTCAAAACAAGAACAACCTTATCTTCAGTAAGACCCTCCCAGTCCCCTTCTATCTTAACTTTAACAGCATCTGCCTGTGAGTCCCCAGCTTTTCAGGGCTCTATAGCTTCTCTCACTATAAAGGTTTCTTCTATGGCTGGGGTGAGCAGGCTGGGACACCTGCAGGGGAGGTTCCCAAGAAAAAACTACCTGGACCTAAAATAACCTCATTTTGCAGGCTCAATATTAGCCTTAACTTGGAGTCACTGTGATCAAGCTTTAATTTCCACATCAGAGTTACTTGTTTTCTTTTTTGTTGTTGCTGCTGCTGTTGTTATTTGTTTGCTTGTTTTTTCAAGAAGGAGTTTCACTCTTGTTGCCCAGGCTGGAGGGCAATGGCACAGTCTTGGCTCACTGCAACCTCCACCTCCTGGGTTCAAGCGATTCTCCTCCTGCATCACCCCCCAAGTAGCTGGGATTTCAGGTGCCTGCCACCACACCCAGCTAATTTTCATACTTTTAGTAGAGACAGGATTTCACCATGTTGGTCAGGCTGGTCTTGAACTCCTGACCTCAGGTGATACACCTGCCTCGGCCTCTCAGAGTGCTGGGATTACTGGCATGAGCCACTGCGCTTGGATTTTGAAAGTAAGTGTTTGAAAAATCCAGCAAAATTACTCAAACACAATGTTCATGTAAAAAAAAAAAAAAAAAGGAAATTTTAAGGTGCTTATATTTCATAACTCAACAAGGAAAGCAAAATTATTCATTCCCTTCAGACAACAAATGTATTATTGTATTATTTCCATGAAAAATCATGTAGTAAACAATTAGTAATACAAGAACACTTCTAGGAGGTACCAAGTTTTTGTTTGTTTTTGGAGATGGAGTCTTGCTGTGTCACCCAGGCTGGAGTGCAGTGGCACAAATTCAGCTCATTGCAACCTCCACCTCCTGAGTTCAAGCAGTTCTCCTGCCTCAGCCTCCCAAGTAGATGGCATGCCCGGCTAATGCCATGCCCGGCTAATGTTTTTGTCTTTTAGTAGAGATGGGGTTTCACCATGTTGCCCAGGCTGGTCTTGAACTCCTGAGCTCAGGCAATCTGCCCGTGTCAGCGTCCCCAAATGCTAGGATTATGGTTGTGAACCACCGTGGCACCCAGCCTGAAGTTTTATCTCATAAAATTTAGCATAAAACTCAGAAATAAAAATCACAAAATATTCACATCATGAATTTACCCTGTAAAAAGAGAAACTGATGTTTTAATGAATCGATGTGACTCACTAGTTATCTACCACATTTTCTTGTGGAAACCTATTTATTTCCTGCAGCCCAAATAAAAGAAAGATTTCCCTTATTTTTATCTTTGGTAGCTAGCATTCTAATAACGATGCCTTGGAATTTGGTTGGAAATCACTTAGCCATAAAAAAATACACCTGAGAAAATTTCTAAACTCACCCTGGGAAAGAAAAAGGTAAATGAGAATTTTTAGGGTGGGCACCATGGCTCATACCTGTAATCCCAGCAATCTGGGAAGTTGAGGCAAATGGATCACCTGAGGTCAGTAGTTTGGGACCGGCCTACTCTACATGGCAAAACCCCATCTCTACTAAAAACAAAAAGTTAGCCAGGTGAGGCCAGGTGCTATGACTCACACCTGTAATCCCAGCACTTTAGGAGGTGGGGGTGGGCAGATCACCTGAAATCAGGAGTTCAAGACGAGCCTGGCCAACATGGTGAAACCCCATCTCTACTAAAAATACAAAAATTAGTCAGACGTGATGGTGGGTACCTGTAATCCCAGCTACTCAGGGGGCTGAAACAGGAGAATCTCTTGAACCTGGAAAGTGGAGATTACAGTGAGCCGAGATCACCCCACTGCACTCCAGCTTGGGTAACACAGCGAGACTTCATCTCAAAAAAAAAAAAAAAAAAAAATAGGTCGGGTGCAGTGGCTCACGCCTGTAATACCAGCACTTTGGGAGGATGATGGATGGATCACCTGAGGTCAGGAGACCAGCTTCGTCCACATGCCTAAACCCTGTCTCCACTAAAAAATACAAAAATTAGCTGGCGTGGTGGCAGGTGCCTGTAATCCCCCCTACTCCAGAGGCTGAGGCAGGAGAATCGCTTGAACTCGGGAGGTGGAGGTTGCAGTGAGCCAGATCACACCCCAGCACTCCAGCCTGGGCAACAGAGTAAGACTCCATCTCTAAAAAAGAAAAAAAAAAAAGGGAAGAAAGAGAAAAAGAAAGAGGTAAATGATAATTTTAAACCAAAGAAATTATGATTAGATTCTTGTGAAACTCACCTGCTTTAGGCCCTTATAAATACTTTACATTTGAAGCTCTACTAATAATATGCAATTTATAGTTAAAAAACTGCTGTTAATATAAGCAAACAAATATTTTCAAGGTAACAAACCCAGGGAGTGGCAGTGCTGGTTAGAAAACAGATATGTCTCATTCATGTGTCAAGTCAGGCCATCCAATCACTTGAGAGATTCTCCCACCTCATCTTGCTCACTTAAGTGCTCAGTGACCACCCTCTCAGGAGACACTACACTAAGCCCCAGTGAGTTCCCCAAGTACATTTTACTTTGCAAGTGCTTGCACAATCTCACTGGGGTCAGGTTTTCATTTTTTGTTTTTAGGGATACTATTTTTTTTCACAAAACTTAGAGAATCCAGGGTGCAGAAATTATGTCTGTTTTCCCCTCAATACCAGCATTGGATGGCTGACCAGCAATGGATCTTCAAGAAATGGAAGCTGAGTCGAGTGAAGACAATCTTTTTTTTTTTTTTTCTGAGATGGAGTTTTCACTCTTGTCACCCAGGCTACAGTACAGTAGCACAATCTCAGCTTGCTGCAACCTCTGCCTCCCAGGTTCAAGGAATTCTCCAGCCTCAGCTTCCCAAGTTGCTGGGATTACAAGCGTGTGCCACCACACCCAGCTAATTTTTGTATTTTTAGTAGAGATGGGGTTTCACCACATTGGCCAGGCTGGTTTCAAACTCCTGACCTCCGGTGATCTGCCCACCTCAGCCTCCCTAAATGCTGGGATTACAGGTGTGAGCAACCGCACCCAGCCTGAGTGAAGACAATCTTAAATGTCTCAAGGGGTTAGCTTTCCAAAGAAAGAGTACACCAGGAGATTCCTCTCAGCATCAAGCATTCAACTGACTGCTCCCTTGAGAGGCTACACTCTGTACCTCAGGTTGTCCTATGGGAGAAAATGACTTAGGAGCTGATATTCACTAGACACTCTAGCAGACATAGTCATGGCAGGTATATTGGTTTATTCACAGACAGTAGTGAAATCTGGGGTGCCTGAGAACACATCACCCAATAAAGCTTCCAAAAAAACCACAAAAAACCTTGACCCCAAAACATTCTTATAAGATCCCTGTGCCTAGGGACGATAAAAGAAAAAGAGGCACAGAGATTTTTCTTTTCTTTTCTTTTCTTTTCTTTTTTTCCACAATACAGTATCGGGGGATTATGCTTTGGTTTCTTCTCACAGGATATATTTACAAACAGAAACAAATCTCTTTAAATGTGCTATCCAATGCTTTGTCAAAAAATGATTAATTAAAATATGGTATCATAAATGTACACTGAAGGACAAATAGTTAATAATGTGAATTAGAGAGAGGAAGTTGACATTTGGAATAGTCAGAAGCAGCTGTTAATTGAGTATATTATTGCAAGCCAGAGTTAGGCTGGAAGAATGAGGGGAAACGGGTAGACTTGAGAAGCTGCTTGGGACATCTGTGAAAAATGCAGGAAAATATCAGTCCCCTGTGGAGTCTGAAAATCTTTAAGTGGCAGGCAATTCCACTGAGGTAGCTCTAATCCTTGAATTCCTACTTTTAAAAAATCTGACTGACATGCTTTCTTTGGTAAATTACTGCATCAAGAGAAACAAAATTTAGGCTTAACCAACTACAAACTGTCAATTAAGCTCTGACTATATAACCAGGAAATTTTTACGCTCCAGGTAAAAAGTAAGAAACTATGTAACTGTAACTAACCAATTATTGAATTTAAGTTTTTGCATCATGCATCCTAAAAAAAGTCTTTCTGGCTGGGGGAAGTGGCTCATGCCTGTAATCCTAGCACCTTGGGAGGCCGATGTGGGTGGATCACTTGAGGTCAGAAAAAAAAAAAACAGTCTTTCCTTCAAGCTCCTCTCATTGACCACAAACTACAGTTTTTGAACAACACTTTCAATTAATTCTTTAATATTTTTGCAGTGACTCCCATAAATTTTTCTTTTTTCTCTTTGAGATAGAGTCTTGCTCTGTTCCCCAGGCTGCAGTGCAGTGGCGCGATCTTGGCTCACTGAAACCTTTGCCTCCTGGGTTCTAGCCATTATCCTGCCTCAGCCTCCAGAGTAGCTGGGATTACAGGCGTCCATGACCACACCTGGCTAATTTTTTTTATTTTTGGTAGAGACGGGCTTTTACCATGTTGGCCGGGGTGGTCTTAAACTCCTGGTCTTAAGTGATCTGCCCACCTTGGCTTCCCAAAATGCTAGGATTACAGGCATGAGCCACCCTGCCCAGCTGATGCCAATAATTTTTATTTTATTTTTTTCTGAGTCAGAGCCTTGTTCTGTCGCCTAGGCTGGAGTGCAGTGGCAGGATCTTGGTTTGCTGCAACCTTCGCCTTCCAGGTTAAAATGATTCTCCTGCCTCAGCCTCCTGAGTTGTTGGGATTACAGGTGCCTGCCTCCATGCCCTGCTAATTTTTTTATATTTTTACTAGAGATGGTGTTTCACCATGTTGGCCGGGCTGGTCTTGAACCTCTGACCTCAGGTGATCCACCCTGATCACCTTGGCCTCCCAAAGTGCTAGGATTACAGGTGTGAGCCACCATGCCCAGCTCCCAAAATATTATTTTACTATGTGAGCAATATTTATTAATAAGTATATATATTTGGAACTAAACTTTGGAAACCAACTCTGTATTTTACCTTTTTAGCACATTGCAGTTCAAAGCAGGAACATTCCAGGCACCCAGTAGCCACACATGGCCAATAGCTGCCACATTGAAGTACAGCTTCAATGTCAGTGGAGGTAAAGGGACATCCCTTTTCTGCCACAAGGGAGGCCTCTACCTACCAACAACTTCTTCAGTTAAAAAGGTGAAACAGATAATGGCCATAGAAAAAGCAGAAGGTAATGAGAATAAAATAACCACAGGCAGACCACTGCTGGCTACCTGTTGTCCATCTTTCTTCCAGTGAACAAAAAACGAGAAGAAAACTATGTTTTCAGATCTGTCCACAGTCTTGATTTCCAATGTTTAGATATGGAGAAAATAGGTTAAGGCAAACTTATTCTGCTATTTGGCCTTGGCCCTAATTGTCAGGCTGCAGTCATCTGTTTTTTCCTATGGTGTGGGTGATTATGTGAGTATAAGGACCAATTACATGCATATATGTCTGCATGTATTTTTTCATTACTCAACATTATTTCACAAGACATCCAACTTTAAATTAGGGGAAAAAATCAAAACTTTTAGGGTCCCCACTGTTAGAAGATAACTAATAACCAACCTGTCGTTGAATCCTGGCATCCTATCTGCACTGGGTGCATGTATTAGCTACCGCAGCATAACAAACCATCCAAAACTTTTTAGCTCATAATTGAAATGGTCAGCCATTTAGGCTGGGCTCAGTGGGACCATTCTTTTGGTCTCAGCTGAGCTCCTTCAAACATGTATCATCGGCTGCTTATTGACTAGGCAGCTGTACTTCTGACAGTGAGCATCTGCTTCTGGGGCTGTCAACGGGGGCAACTTGCTTCTCCTTCTCATGTTATCTTATCCTCCATCTGTCTAACATGGGTTTTACTCATGGAGATGGCAGCATTCTGAAAGAAAAACAGGAGCATTTGAAACCTTTTGAGCCTAAGCTCTAAACTAGCCCACTGTCATATTCACAGATTTCCATTGCCCTGAGCAAATAAGACCAGCCAGATATATGGTTTGGAAACCAGATTCTGTATTTCAATGGGGAGAGCTGTAAAAGCATTGGGAAATGAATATAAAAGAGACAAAAAGGGCCAGGTGTGGTGGCTCATGTCTATAATCCCAGTATTTTGGGAGACTGAGTGGGGGGCAGATTACCTGAGGTCAGGTGTTTGAGACCAGCTTAACCAACATAGAGAAATCCCATCTCTACTAAAAATACAAAATTAGTCAGGCATCGTGGTGCATGCCTGTAATCCCAGCTACTCGGGAGGCTCAGGCAGGAGAATCGCTTGAACCTTGGAGGCAGAGGTTGCAGTGAGCCAAGATTGCACCATTGCTCTCCAGCCTGGGCAAAAAGAGCAACACTCCATCTCAAAAAAAAAAAAACAAAAAAGACAAAAAATTGCAGCCAGGCACGGTGGCTCACGCCTGCAATCCTAGCACTTTGGGAGGCCAAGGTGGGTGGATTACTAGAGGTTAGGAGTTCAAGATCAGCCTGACCAACATGCTAAAACCCTGTCTCTGCTAAAAATGCAAAAAAAATTGGCTGGGTGTGGTAGTGGCTGCCTGGAATCCTAGCTACTCAGGAGGCTGAGGCAGGAGAATCACTTGGACCCAGAAGGTAGAGATTGCAGCGAGCCAAGATGCCAAGATCGTGCCTCTGCACTCCAGCCTGGGCAAGAGTGAAACTGTGTCTCAAAAAAAAAAAAAAAAAAAATTGCTACAATTTTTGAAATCACTATCATTCTGCCTTTTTGCATATGTGGTTTATACAACTATTTCACCTCAAGAAACTTGTTCAGCTGGGCGCGGGGGCTCACGCCTATAATCCCAGCACTTTGGGAGGCCGAGGTGGGCAGATTACAAGGTCAGAAGACCCAGACCAGCCTGGCCAATATAGTGAAATCTCATCTCTACTAAAAATACAGCAAAATTAGCCAGGCATGGTGGCGCATGCCTGTAATCCCAGCTACTCGAGAGGCTGAGGCAGGCGAATTGCCTGAACCCGGGAGGTAGAGGTTGCAGTAAGCTGAGTTCATGCCACTGCACTCCAGCCTGGACGATAGAGCGAGACTCCGGATTTAAAAACAAAACAAAACAACTGGGTGCGGTGGCTCATGCCTGTAATCCCAGCACTTTGGTAGGCCGAGGTGGGTGAATCATGAGGTCAAGAGATCCAGATCATCCAGGCCAGCAAGGTGAGATGCCATCTCTACTAAAAATAGAAAATTAGATGGGCATGGTGGCACGTGCCTGTAGTCCCAGCTACTCAGGAGGCTGAGGCAGGAGAATCGCTTGAACCTGGAAGACAGAGGTAACCTAATATCCCACCACTGCACTCCAGCCTGAGTGACAGGGCAAGACTCTGTGTCATTAAAAAAAAAAAAAAAATGTACTGGGTACAGTGGCTCACGCGCCTGTAATCCTAGCACTTTGGGAGGCCAAGGAAGGCAGATTGCCCGAGCTCAGGAGTTCGAGACAACCTTGGGCAACACGGTGAAACACTGTCCCTACTAAAATAGAAAAAATTAGCCGGGCGTGGTGATGCATGCCTGTAGTCTCAGCTACTCAGGAGGCTGAGGCAGGAGAATCGCTTGATCCTGGGAGATGGAGGCTTGAACCCAGGAGGCAGATGGTGCAGTGAGCCGAGATCACACCACTGTACTCCAGTCTGGGAGACAGAGTGAGACTCTGTCTCAAAAAAAAAAAAAATGCAGAAACATTTTGAAAGGACAAAATAATTTGAGAAAACAGATGAGGAATGAGTTTAGAAAATTAAAGCCCAAAAACACATTATTCATTTTAATGATAGAAAAAAATTTGAGGAAAATTTTTTTTTTTTTTGAAATAGGGTCTTCCCTCTGTAGCCCAGTCTGAAGTGCACTGGTGCAATCTTGGCTCACTGCAACCTCCGCCTCCCAGGTTCAAGCGATTCTTCTGCCTCAGCCTCCAGAATAGCTGGGATTACAGGTGCATACCACCATGTCCTGCTAATTTTTGTATTTTTAGTAGAGACAGGGTTTCACCATATTGGCCAGGTTGATCTTGAACTCCTGACCTTATCATCCACCTGCCTCATCCTCCCATAGTGCTGGGATTACAGGCATGAGCCACCATACCCAGCCTGGAAAAATTTTTAAATAAAAAATAAACTTTAGAGAAATTAAATTCAACAGAGTTCAATTGAACAAAGAGTGATTTGCAAATAGAGTAGCCTGTGAATCCAGAGTAGGCTCAGAGAGACTTCAGCATAGCCACATGGACAAAGACTTACGGACAGACAAAGCAAAGTGACATACAGAAAATGGAAGTGAGGTACAGAAACAGCCAGATTGATTATAGCTTGAGGTTTGCCTTATTTGAACACGGTTTGAACAGTTGACATCCTTTTATTGACCAAACCACAGTGGTTGGTACAAGAATGGGTACAGTCTATTCACATATCCAGTTAGGTTTCAGTTTACTGTGTAAAACAAACAAACAAAAACTATTGACTAAATAAACAGGAAAAGGGGCAGCTTTAGGGTATAATTAATTTAACAATTTCTCCCTATGGTCATAGCCCAAAACTTTTTTTTTTTTTTTTGAGACAGAGTTTTGCTCTGTCACCAGGCTGGAGTGCAGTGGCGCTATCTCAGCTTACTGCAACTTCCACCTCACAGGTTCAAGCAATTCTCCCACCTCAGCCACCCAAGTAGCTGGAACTATAGGTGTGTGCCACCACGCCCAGCTAATTTTTGTATTTTTAGTAGAGATGGGGTTTTACCGTGTTGCCTAGGTTGGTCTCAAATTCCTGACCTCAAGTTATCTGCTTGCTTCTGCCTCCTAACGTACTGGGATTACAGGCATGAGCCACCATACCCGGCCGAGATAGACCAAAATTTAGACATTGATATCACTGTGTCAAAATGAAAAATGAACTTATTTAGTCTTAAATCCCATTGTGAAATAGCAGAACTGTGGGTTTTGTAAAGTGGAAGCAAGAACTTCAGGTTATTATTTTATTATTATTATTTTTAAAGGATTAGACTACAGGGGATCTCCTTGTGTTGAAATCTGCTATTTACAGAAGAAACAAAAATTGGTCTGTATTTTTTTTTTTTTTTTGAGACAGAGTTCCTCACTCTTGTTGCCCAAGCTGGAGTTTAGTGGCATGATCTCCTCTCACTGCAACCTCTGCCTCCCAGGTTAAAGCAATTCTCCTGCCTCAGTCTCAGGAGTAGCTGGGATTAGAGGCGTGTGTCACCATGCCCAGATAATTCTGTATTTTGTTTTGCCTTTTTTTTTTTTTGAGACAAAGTTTCACTCTTGTTGCCCATGTTGGAGTGCAATGGCATGATCTCGGCCCACTGCAACCTCTGCCTCCCAGGTTCAAGTGATTCTCCTGCCTCAGCCTCCCAAGTAGCTGGGATTCCAGGCGTTTGCCACCACACCCAGCTAATTTTGTATTTTCAGTAGAGAAGGAGTTTCTCCAAGTTGGTCAGGCTGGTCTCAAACTCCCAACCTCAGGTGGTCCACCCACCTCAGCCTCCCAAAGTGCTGGGATTACAGGCATGAGTCACTGCACCCGGTCTTAATTCTGTATTTTTAGTAGAGACGGGGTTTCTCCGTGTTGGTCAGACTGGTCTCAGGCTCCTGACCTCAGGTGATCTGCTCACCTTGGCCTCCCAAAGAAAAATTGGTCTGTTTTAAGATCTACCTATTTTCTTAAATTTTAGGTTTGATAAGCTCACTTTCAGCATGAGTGACTCATTTTGTTTAGTTTTGTTCTGTTTGAGATGAGTGCACATGCTCAGTCCAGATGATGACCATAAATAATTTTGTTTAAAAAATTCACTCCAGGCTGGGCACAGTGGCTCAGGTCTGTAATCATAGCACTTTGGGAGGCCGAGGCTGGTGGATCAAAAGGTCAGGAGATCAAGACCAGTCTGGCCAATATGGTGAAACCCTGTCTCTAATAAAAACACAAAAATTAGCCGGACGTGGTGGCATGCACCTGTAGTCCCAGCTACTTGGGAGGCTGAGGCAGAAGAATCTCTTGAACCTGGGAGGCGGAGGTTGCAGTGAGCCCAGATCGTGCCACTGCACTCCAGTGTGGGCAACACAGCGAGACTCCATCTCAGGAAAAAAAAAAAAAAGGAAAGAAAAAAAAATCACCCCATTTGTTTAAGTTCTTACATAGGTCATGGTGTGACCAAAACTCAGGGCTCTAGTCCCACTCTATTTCCATTATTTTTTTCTTTTTTTGTTTTTTTTTAGATGAAATCTCAGTTTGTTGTCCAGGCTGGAGTGCAGTGGCACTATCTCGGCTCACTGCTACCTCTGCCTCCTAGGTTCAAGCCATTCTCCTGCCTCAGCCTTCCAAGTAGCTGGGACTACAGGCCTGTGCCACCCTGCATGGCTAATTTTTTGTATTTTTAGTATGGACAGGTTTTCACCGTGTTAGCCAGGATGGTCTCCATCTCCTGACCTCATGATCCTCCCACCTTGGCCTCCCAAAGTGCTGGGATTACAGGCCTGAGCCACTGCGTCAGGCCAATTTTTGTATTTTTAGTAGAGATGGAGTTTCACTATGTTGGCCAGGCTTGTCTCAAACTCCTGACCTCATGATCCACCCACCTCAGTTTCCCAAAGTGCTGAGGTTAGAGGCGTGAGCCACCGTGCCTGGCCTATTTTGGGTTTTTGTCCTTATCATGTCATTCATAGGTTATGGTGTCTTCATAGTCACATATGTCTTTGAGTTTCTGTCATTCTGGTTTAAAAGAGACCATTTGACATTCTAGAGATGACCACATGCAAATATTTATAACTTTTGAGAGAATACAGTGAAGTAGGAAGATACTACTATTTTAACTATCAGGAAGATGATACCAAGAGTTTGAAGCATGCTTTTTAGCCAGGGTCCCCATGAACAACCAACTAAAATTAAATAGGTTGAATAGTTAGCTAGATAAGTGCTTTACTCATTTCAACCAAGCACACTGTTCAACAAATACATGTAATTGTTGCTGAAATGTTTCAGAATTGTTTTGAGTGAGTTTTTGGATGTCCAAACTAATATTTTTATGGCCTATTAATTATCTTTGGATTTTGGTCCAATTCTGAGAAACATTAAAAGGCACAGGTGTTACGCAAAATTGAGTGGAGTTCCAATCACATTGCAATGTTACTCGAGTACTGAGGACAGTGAGCTGATCTCCAAGCCACGTTAAGGCTTGCTCTACGTTGTCCAATCTTTTAGCGAGTTGAGAGTCAATGTTTCGTTGTTGAAGCCACAACCGATGAGATTGCTCATGCCATTGCTGCACAAACTTAGCATTTTGTATTCTTTGATGTAGCGCGAGCCCTGCCACAGCCGCAGTGGAGGCAATGGCAACAAGGCTCATTACCAAGGCAATTATAAGTCCAAGGGCACGATGGGTCCGCTGAAGGGAAGTCCAAATATAAGTCTCAAGAGGTGATGCCCCCCACAGTTGCGTAAGGTTGACAGGTAGCCAAATTCCTTACGAGCCCTGAGGATATAAATATCCCCCGTAAAACTGCGCCACCAGGAATGATTGAGGCAAGACAAAAATGTACACGTATCTTTACAATTAACAATCCCCGTATCATTATCCCATGTTAAATTCCCCGCTAACAATAATAAGGCTTTCGGACACAAGCAATAATATATCGGGAGATATTCCGATGTAATTGAATATGAAAGGGGTTATTTGGGTTAGAAAGATTAAGGGACATATTTCCCACAAAAGTACTAATGGCATCACCTGCAGCTAATAACTTCCAAAGATGACTTTGTACTTGTAAAGAGTATTTAAGATGAGGCATAGGTGGCGACAAGCCTCCTTCACGCCATACCAAAGTTTCATTACCGACAGCAGCAATATTTTTATTTACCCAGTGCCATTTCAAAGGTATGTGACTAAATTTTGTTTGAAAATCACCGTGCACACTCCAATCAATTACTTGCAGCCCATTATATTCTAATAAAATCCGGGGCTTAGTTCCCCGACAATGTTGCCACTCCAATACCTCAATATTAGGGGAAACCTCTGGAATAGGACAAAAAGGTAAGGAACTAGGAATAGTCTCATTAATATATACAGTATGATTATAATGAAAACTTCTAGTTACAATAATAACAGTATTGGCAGCCACATGGCTATGATTATAGTGAACAGCCCAAGCTTCATGTGATTTTCGGAGACAATGAGGACTATTTCCCATGCAAATCAGAAGTTCTTCCACTCCAAATTGGTATGTGTTATTATTCCCATTTCCCGTTCTATGTTGTCCTTGTCCATATAGGGGGACGGCATCCAAGTAGTGTCATTGGTGAAAACCTTAACTTCCGCCTCCCCCCAGGCGACTCCCTGATACAAGGGTGGAAAGGGAATATAAGTCCAATATTCATACAAAGCCTCACTAAGGGAAATAAGTCCCCCGCTGAGGCACATCCAACAAAGGAAGAGATGCATGCTGAGTCCAGTTTTCTTTTCAACAAGGTTTCAATCGCCTTGTAGGAAATCACTCAGGTCTGCTCCCTGTAAGGACAAGAGCACAGCCCCGTCCCTGTTTTAGAACTTGCCCCTGTGCATACTTACCTTCTTCATTAGGATACCAAACCTTTAAATTGTCGGTGGGGACTATCGTCGAGGGAGGTGAGGAAAGATGAGTTACGGCAGCGGAGTCCTGCAATTGTCTCCATTGATTCAAAAAATTTAAGGTAAACAAAACCTTTAAAATCTGATTTCTGGGGGACTCATTTCCCCCTTTTTTGTTTTAGCAGTTGAGTTTTTAAGGTTAAATTTGTGCGCTCAATGATGGCTTGACCTTGACTGTTGCCCGGGATACAGGTGAGATGTTGAATATTGTATTGTTGTAAGAAAACTTGTAACTTACGAGAAACATAGGCAGGGGCATTATTAGTTTTAAGTATTAGAGGAATGCCCATGATGGCGAAACAAGCTAAGAGATGAGTAATAACAGAATCAGCTTTTTTAGATGGCAAAGGAGTTGTCCATTGAAAATGAGAGAAAGTATTAATAGTATGATGAACATACTTTAATCGTCCAAAAGAAGGGACGTGTGTGACGTCCATTTGCCAAATCTGATTAACTTGAGTACCTCGTGGATTAAACCCAGGATGGAAAGATGGAATGCTCAAAGGAGCACAAGAAGGACAAGCTCGAATAAGAGAACGAGCTTGTTTACGAGTTAAATGAAATTGTTGTTGAAGGCCAGAACTATTAGTGTGATGTAGAGCATGTTCTTGTTTTGTAGTCTGTAGGTGGCTGATTAAAAGTGAATTAATCTGAGCATTACCATGAACTAACGGTCCAGGAAGTTGAGAATGAGAACGAAGATGAGTGATGAATAAAGGAGCTCGACGTTGGCTCAAAGTAGAAGACAACAAAGAGGTAGAGTGGCTTGAGAAATATAAGAAGTAACATACACGGCGTATTGAGAATCACTAACAATGTTACAACTGGTGGAGGGAAATCAATTAAGACCATGAGAATAGCAAACAATTTTTCCTGTTGTACTGAGGGATAAGAATAAACTGTAACTTGAGATTGATGAACACTTTAATATTTAGCTTTACCATTACTACTAGTATCAGTGAAAAAAGTAGGACCTTGAACAGGAAATATAGATATTGGTGAGAAGGGCAATACAGAATGCTGCCTAAAGAATGAAAAAATTGGAGACTTAGGATATTGGGTAGAAAATTGTCCGACAAATGAAGCACAAGCAACTTGCCAAGAATTAGAAGTGGCAAGAAGATAAGTAATTTGACTATGAGTAAATTGAGAAATAATGAAGGAAGGATTTCCTCCCCAGAGTTGTCGACAGCGATGTCGTCCTTTGATGATTAATTTAGTTAAATGATCAATATAAGTAGTCAAGTGTTTAGATGTTTTGTTGGACAAAAAGATCCATTCTAATGGCCGATTTGTTTGATGAATCATTCCTGTGGGATAATGTAAAGTATGAAATAAACAAAAGGAAAGGGGAACGTCGGGAAGGATATAATGTAAATGGGCTTTTTGAAGCTGCTTTTCTACCAGCTGGAGTTTCTGTAAAGCCAAAGGAGTTAAATGACGTGGGCTGTTCAAGTGACTGTTTTCTTTTAGAATAGAAAAAAGATGTTGTAATTGATACATTGGTATTCCTAAAACAGGACGCATCCAATTAATGTCTCCTAAAAGCTTTTGAAAGTCATTTAATGTTTTTAAATGATCACATCGAATTTGAATTTTTTGGGTTGAATATTTTGTGGTCCCAAGGCATAACCTAAATACCGAATAGGAAAATCCACTTGAATTTTTTTGGGGGCTATATTAAGTGAGTATAAAGAAAGCTGAGTTTGTAACGATGCGAAAGCATCTTGCTGCTTTTTTTTAGTAGGTGCAGTAAGAAGAATGTCATCCATATAATGATATAAAAAAAGAAGGGTGACACTTTTGAACAGGATCCAGAGCCTGATGGACAAATTTTTGACACAAGGTAGGGCTGTTTAACATTTCTTGAGGTAAAACTTTCCACTGATATCGAGAAATTGGCTGAGAATTATTAAAAACAGGGACAGAGAAGGCAAAACGCTTACAATCCTTTTGATCCAAAGGACTAGAGAAAAAACAATCTTTTTCTAAGACCACCAGAGCGGGCACAAAAGAACCAGTGACTAGGCAAGGGTAGGAGCAAAACTGCAAGTTTATTTTGGTCACCTAGCTTCAGGGGAAGAAGGTGGGTAAGGAGAGGTCTGTTGGCCTCCGGCAAATGAGGCCCCCAGAGTTCTCCATGCTGCTCTCGGACGGAATTCTGACAGTCCCGACAGCACCGCAGTGGGGAAGCTGGGAAGTCCGCGCGTGGCACTGGTCCGGAGCGGCTTTTCTGGGAGTGGGAGGGCGATAGGCGGGGCACGGGCGTGTCCGGGGGCGTTCCGCAGGTGCGCCCAGGTAAAGCTTGGTCTCTTCAGATTGACGTCACCTGGCGCATGCCCAGTTGGTCTGCACCTTCCCGGGCGTCCGCTGCATTTTCGCGCCCGCGGGAAAAGTTGGAGGGGGGTGGATGAAGAACTCGGAAGTGCACCATCTTGCCTCCGCTCATCCAAACAATAACCATGAGTAACCAATCTTAAGGAATTATAAAAGGGTTAGGAAGGCCAGGTTTAAGGATCCCATGGGTTGAATACATGCATTAATAGCACGAAGATTTGTTAATAGTTTTCATTTACTTTTTTTTTTTTTTTTTACTTACACGAAGACAGGGGAATTCCATGGAGAAGTACTAGGCTCTATATGGCCTAAGGATAATTGTTCCTGAACCAAGTTTTCCAAGGCCTTAAGCTTTTTACGTGTTAAAGACCACTGTTTAATCCATATAGGAACATTAGTTTTCCAAGTTAAAGGAAGGGCTTAGGCTGCTGAACAGTGGCTACATGTTTAAAGATTTTTTAAGGGGATTGTGGCCCATGCAGAACATCATATTCTTGGCAGAATTAGAGACATGAGGAATAGAAACAAAAGTTCTAAATTGTTGCAATAAATCTCGGCCCCATAAATTTAGGGCAATAGGAACAATATAAAACTGAACTTGGGCCATTTGACCATCCGGCCCTCAACAATTTAAGGATTGAGAACTTTGATACACCTCAGAGGCCTTACAGGAACCTAATCCTGTAAGAGAAACAGCAATAGGCTGTTTAGGCCACTGCAAAGGCCATTGATCAGAGGCAATAATGGAAACGTCAGCTCCAGTGTCAACCAAGCCCTGAAAAATTTGTCCCTCTACTTTGAGGGGAAATAAGGGTTTTTGTTGAGTTACTAAAGTTTCCCAAAAAATATGTTTACCCGTGCTTCCAAAACCTCCGGTTCTTTCTTGCCTCCGTGAAGGAAACTGAAAATAGGGTAGTACAAGGAGTTGTGCAATTCACTGCCCCTCTTTCAGGGATATAGGTTTATGAGCCTGAGCCATAATTTGAATTTCCCCTTATAATCAGAATCTATAACACCCAAATGAACTTGTAAACCCTGTAAAATGCTACTACTGCATCCTATAAGCAATCCAACAGTATGTGGAGGTAGTGGCCCAAAAACACCTGTAGCCAATTTAACAATCCCCATTTTTGGGGTGAGTTCGATGGCCTGCAAAGTCACAACATTAGCAGCAGCGCTACCAGAGGTAGCAGAAAAAAGCTGAGCTACTAAAAATTGGGAGTTAACATTGATTGAATGGCTTGCTGATGCTGGACCCCCGAGCTGACTGGAAATTGCAAATGAAGAGGGCTTGTATTGTTGTTGTTGCCCCAAGCTGAAGGGCCCCTTTGCAAGTTTCCTGATCCAGAGGTTAAAAGATTACCATCTTTGTCCACCTTAGTGTGACATTCATTAGTCCAGTGTCGCCCTTTGCCGCAACAACGACAGGGCTCAGTAGGAAGCTTTTTAAATTCTACTTTGGAGGAGTCACTCCTATTAGATAACTTACGGCACTCCTTTTTAAAATGACCGGTCTTTCCACATTAGAAGCAAACTCCCTTTTTCCCCATGAATGCCTTAGATAAAGCTCCAGCAAACAACTGAGCATTGTAGGCAGCCCCTCCCACTCCTGCACAGGCTCTAATGAAATCTTCTATTTGTAAGTTTCCAGTAGCTTTTAGAGGACACAACAACCTCTGACATTCCTGATTAGCATTCTCAAAAGCTAGTGTGGTTACCAGGATTTTGCCTGCTGCCCCGTTACCCACAGTCTTTATTACAGCATCTTGGAGCCGAGCAACAAAATCAAGATGAAGTTTATTGGCACTCTGCAAAACCTTAACAAAATCAAGGCAGCTTTCCCCGATGATTCTACTTTACACCAACCCTTTAAAAACAGTCCTTTAACTTGTGATAATGCCATATCATCGAGTCCAGATTGAGCCGCTACGGTAGCAAACTGACCAGTATCTGTTAATCGCTCCTCTGTTGGCCCTGGAGGATTTTTAGCAGCAATACGGCGGGCCTGATTTTTAGCATCTTCCAGCCACCAACTGCGTAGCTGAAGCCACTGAGAGCGGTCCAAAACAGCCTTCCCCAAGTCTCCCAATCAAGAGGCAAAAACAAATTCTCAGAGGAGAAAGAATCTAGAAGCCCCATGACAAAAGGAGATTGAGGGCCATAATTAGCAACAGCTGCCTTCATTTCTTTAAGAAATTTAAATTGAAGAACATTATACTGCACATTTATACCCCTTGAGGAAATTGGTCATTAGGACCAAAAGGTTGCCTAATAATGGGGAACAATTGTAGAGGATCCTCATCCTCCTGAGAATCCAATACCTTAATTACAGCTTTAGCAGTAGAAGTGGGAACAGCAAAAACCGTGCCTGAACGAGGCAGCATTTCCACCGGTGGTGGTGGTGGTGGTGGGGGAAAACTGTCCTCCTCCTCCGCCTTAGGTACTGATGGGGGTGGATGAACCACGGGAAAAGTAAAAACAGGAGTGGGTGGAGGAGAAGGTTGAGGGGGAGATAACTGCATTGTAAAATTTGTTGTAACAATTGAACAACCGACTGAAGCTCCTTTTGAATTTCTGATTCCTTTTCATGAGACACATTGTCACACAAAGGACCTTCTCCTTCAGTTACAGAATTATCTAAAGGAGGGGAAATGGCTATCGGAGACTTCAAAGACTCCTCATCCCCGCCTTCTCCCTTTTCAGAGTCTGTCTCTAAGAGCTCCAAAGCCTGAGTAATAGAGGCACAAAGGGCCCACAAAGGTGCTGACATTACATCGCCGCGCTGATGCGCTTGACGAAGGGTCTTAACAACCTGTTGCCACTCTTGCTTATTTAATTGTACTTCAGTTTGTTATTGAAACCAAGAGCAATGTTTTTCCACATGAGCAAACAATTTCCGCAAAGTTCTCTCTTTTGCATCAACCCCAATCGAAAGTAAAAGCCCTTGTAATAATCTTAAATATTCTGAGGCCAAGGAACTGGAATTCCCCATAATGAAAGCTTAAGAAGTTTCCCCTTAACAATTCCCGGGTTTTACCCGCTCCTAGGGGGTTCCCCTTATGTTCCCCACTACTCACCCTGTGCACCGTGCTCGCTGCGCCACTTATTGGGGCCCGTGCCAGGGGTGGTGGAGAATGAACAGATACAAGAGACAAAGACAAACAGAGAACATGGCGGCCGCACCTAGAGCCTCCGCCTCACTTTATTTATACTCCATAAATCCCACGTCAGCAAAAATAACACAATGCAAAACAAACTTTCTGCACCCAGAGATAACCTTCTGCTTAGTTCTTTGTCTCTAAGTTCTTTCTTATTTTGTCTGCCTTCTTGGCGCCTACTAGAGTTCATTAAAAGTTCAACTAGAGATAGTATCCTTGACTACTGGAGTTCATTAAAAGTGCAACTAGCTAGAGATACTGTCCTTGAGCCTTATCCATTCTTAGCATATTGTTTTCAATGGCCCCTGCAGGAGGGGCTGTGTGGCAAGAATCAGGTAGGGAGCTGGGCTTCATGGAGAGGTAACCACCACTTCTGTACCTTTAACTTTTCTCAGGGATTTATGATTCCACTCTGGTTCTCCCCAGGTCCCCCACCCATCCTGCCCTCATGCCCTCATCGTGTGTTAGGCAGGTCTTGTTAAAATGGGGAGAATAATACATTCAGATTGTAGCCTTCAAGGTATTCCCATCTAGGGTACAGGGAGTAGGGAGGCAAATCAGAGTCTGTGGTGGTGCTTACTTCCGGGCCCGAGGGCAGGAAGGCCAGGGCTGGGCACATGAATATCTGGGGAAACGGCACTGCTAATTCCTTCTCCCCACCCGGAGCTACAACCAGGCCAGGCCAATCACAATTAATAAAACCACTGCAGCTCACGTCCTGCACAAAACTTAAGTGTACCCCAACCCGCAGTGCTACCAGAGATCTGCAACTTCCCATCCCAGAACACAGGAAGCCCTCCGTCTTTTTGACCTAAAGCCTGGACTTTAAGCCAGGTTGGGGCCTGGGGGTAGTGGTACCAAAAGCAACAGCCACAATGTCAAACATATGAATGACTTGAGAAATCTCATCTGCACGTCATTCACTCAGAACAGACCTGCAGTTGTGTACAAGTTAAGAAGGCCACCTGGCCGGGCGCGGTGGCTCAAGCCTGTAATCCCAGCACTTTGGGAGGCCGAGACGGGCGGATCACAAGGTCAGGAGATCGAGACCATCCTGGCTAACACAGTGAAACCCCGTCTCTACTAAAAAATACAAAAAACTAGCCGGACGAGGTGGCAGGCGCCTGTAGTCCCAGCTACTCGGGAGGCTGAGGCAGGAGAATGGCGTGAACCTGGGAGGCGGAGTTTGCAGTGAGCTGAGATCCGGCCACTGCACTCCAGCCTGGGGGACAGAGCGAGACTCCGTCTCAAAAAAAAAAAAAAAAAAAGAAGGCCACCCTAGGGCATGGACACATTCCACACTTCCTGGGGAGAATGAGAGGCACCTGTTTCCCAGTAGCACGCTGATGGCCACATACACCATTCACATATTTTCATTTAGGCCTCTGCATCGTGTATTCATTGAGCCAGTGCAAATACATATTCGGGGGGCATCATTTAGTGCAGCACCACTCCCCACTTGTTCTGGGGGGCACTCAGGAGGGATCTGGTTAGCTCCTAATTCCCTAGGACAAAGGTGCCTCCCCCTTTCCAGCACTCATATCCAGCAGTGCCATCTCAGGAATTTTTTTTAAAAAAACATGATCAACATGAAGAAGCAGGCATGGTACAAGAGGCTCAAGGCCATGGATCGCTGGCTGCTGGAGAAACAGCACAGGGCAAGCACATCTGTGGGTGGAGCCATGACAAGCCAAGGCAGACATAGTCCCTACTGTCGACAGCTTCAGCCCAGATAGCATTCAAATCTTCGTGAATGGGCTTGATGCCCGTCACTTACCTGCTCTTTAGCACTGCCTTGTGTTGGTTTCTCAGGGCCTGGGGAGAGGTGGTGGGGATTGTAGATCCAGGGTGGGAATCATCTCACACCCAGAGTTCACCTGGTCACAGGCCAGCAAGAAAGTCCAAGCGGCACAGCTCTAGACCCTGAGCCTTGGCACCTCCAGCTGCACTTTCTATTTATATATGAGGATTTTAAAAACCAAAATAAACAAACAGCCACGAAAACAGCCACTTTGATTGACGAGAAAGTGGGAGCCTAAAGCAGCTGACCCTCAAACAGCTCTGCCAAGCCCCAGGCCAGGCCAGGCCATCTGAACACTCCAAGGCCACATGATAGTTACAGAGGATGACAGTTCCCACAGGTACTTGTCAAGCACTGTGCTAGCTTCTCACAGAGTCTCAGAATGCCTCCTCACCAATACCCTGTGAGGGGAGGCCCTTCCTCACTAGGGCACAAGAGGTTCCTAAGCTCTTCCCAGGAAATGGTTAAAGTGTGGAGTGGGGGGAAAGCCCAGTCAGAACAAGTGACTAGCCAGGGTCTTCCTAGACTCCATCCCCTCCTCCACACGGGGCCTGGAGGTGATGTGAGCAGCCTCCTAACCCCCTCTATCCCACTATCTCCTCAATCAGAATGGCTGTTTTTGTGTTTGCTTGTTTATTTATGGGAATTTAAAAACTTAATTTTTTTTTTTTTTGAGACGGAGTTTTGCTCTTGTTACCCAGGCTGGAGTGCAATGGCACAATCTCAGTTCACTGCAACCTCTGCCTCCTGTGCTCAAGCAATTCTCCTGCCTCAGCCTCCTGAGTAGCTGCGATTACTGGCATGCACCACCACATCCAGCTAATTTTGTATTTTTAGTAGAGAAGGAGTTTCTCCATGTTGGCCAGGTTGGTCTCAAACTCCCGACCTCAGCTGATCCGCCCGCCTCGGCCTCCCAAAGTGCTGAGATTACAGGCATGAGTCTCCGCGTCTGGCCAAAAAAAACCCCTGATATTTTATTTTTAGAAGTTTCAGGCTTGTATGTATGTATTTGTATAGACTTTATTAGAAGGAAGAGGGTTTAAGACAATAACATTTTTAAAAGGTCTCAGTGGGGAATAGACTTCCATGCCACAAATGATGATGTTGACCTCCTTTTGTTGCTTTTGGGCAAAGTATAAATAGTGTGAGAATTGGCATGTGCTGGGTTGTGGTTTCAGTGTGGGACAGCAGTTCCTTAAGATGGAAACCAAGCCTCACTGAGCTGTAGGAGTCACACTCACCTTTTATCACATTCCCCATCATGGTCTTTCATTTTTCTTCTGTGCTTGAATTTCTTTCGACATACATATTATTTTGATAATATATACACACACACACGCGCGCGCATATATGTATATATGTATATGCGTGTGTGTGGGGGGTGTATGTATGTATATGTTTGTGTGTGTGTGTGTGTGTGTGTGTGTGTACACATACAGGTCTCCCTCTGTCACCCAGGCTGGAATGCAGTGACCAAATGATGGGTCACTGCAGCCTCAACCTCCAGTGATCCTTCCACCTCAGCCTCTCAAGCCACTGGGACTATAGGCATGTAACATCACACAAAGGCCAATTTTTAAAATTATTCCAGAAACCGAGTCTCACTATGTTGCCCAGACTGGTCTTGAGCTCCTGGGCTTAAGCAATCATTCCACCATGGTCTTCGAAAGTGTTTGGATTACAGGTGTTTGCCATCAAACCCAGCCAAAAATATTTTTATAAGAACGATTACAACCAAATTATGAACTATGCTTGTGCCACTCCACTGCAGCCTGGGCACCAGAAAATCATTTGAACCCGGAGGCGGAGGTTGCGGTGAGCCAAGATCGCACCATTGCACTCCAGCCTGGGCAATAAGAGTGAAACTCGGTCTCAAAAAAAAAAAAAAAAAAAAATCCAAATAATCTTTTCTTCCCCTTACCTTGTCTCCAAAAACAAAGCAAAACAAAAAAATTATGACCAAATTAAACTTCTAAGACTGTGTCATCTGTGTCCCCTTTCTGCCCTGTAAGCTATCATTGTTAAATTTTTTCTATTGAGAAAACTGTTAGATATTAAGAAATTCCTATATATCCTCTAAGTGAGAATAAGGTATTCTGATGTGGCCCAATATTTCCTCACCTCTATCTCCAGGGTCTAAACTAGCAAATCAAATCAGGATGCCCACAAAGGACTGTTGGCCATTTTCAAATAGAAAATGATATACCCAGTTAGTGAGAGTAATCCAGTGATTTTAAAAAAGAGAAGTCAGACTGAGATGCAGCGCAGTCAGGGCACAATTACCCTGGAATAGCCACTTCACAGGGAACGATAGAGGAGGCTTTCTAAGATGAACAAATGTGGGTAACATAATTCTTGCTTAACCATTCTCAGCCTCTGCTGCCCTCTACCCCAGCCCCATTCCAAATGGACATCCCAAGATGTGGTCAGCAGTGTGGTACAGCATGGTGAGAAAGGGGCTCAGGGATGGGATGAAGGAAGGTCTTTCCTGCATTATCAAAATGATTAAAAAGTTGTTTAAAAAATGTCTGAATGGGCCGGCCGCGGTGGCTCACGCCTGTAATCCCAGCACTTTGGGAGGCTCTGGCAGGCGGTCACGAGTTCAGAGCAGCGTGGAGTCAGGAGTTCGAGACCAGCCTGGGTAACATGGTTAAACCCTGTCTCTACTAAAAATACAAAAGTAGTTGGGCATGGTGGCATATGCCTGTAATCCCAGCTACTCAGGGTAATCCCAGCTACTCGGGAGGTTGGGGCAGGAGAATCATTTGAACCCGGGAGGCAGAGGTTGCAGTGAGCCAAGATCGCACCATTGCACTCCAGCCTGGGTAATAAGAGTGAAACTCGGTCTCAAAAAAAAAAAAAAAAAAAAAAAAAATCCAAGTGATCTTTTCTTACCATTAAGTAGCAAATAAGATGTATTATACAAGCAGACCCAGGCAAGGGAAAGAGCAAGTGCATTTCAAGTCTCAACTCACTTCTTAATTAGCTGTAATTCCTTGTGCATTTTACCCTACCTACTTTAGCCTGTTTTTCTTTTCTCTTTTGAGACAGAGTCTCACTCTTGTCGCCCAGGCTGGAGTGCAGTGGCACGATCGTGGCTCCCTGCAACCTCTGCCTCCCAGGTTCAAGTGATTCTCCTGCCTCAGCCTCCCCAGTAGCTGGGAGTACAGGCACCTGCCACCACGCCCAGCTAATTTTCCTATGTTTAGTAGAGACGGGGTTTCACCATCTTGGCCAGGCTGGTCTTGAACTCCTGACCTTGTGACCCACCCGCCTCGGCCTCCCAAAGTGCTGGGATTACAGGCGTGAGCCACTGCGCCTGGCCTACCTGTTTTTCTGTTCACAAAACGCACTAATGCTGAGAGGAGGGCAGGGGGCGGGGGTGGTATGGGGAGAGTGCCTGTGCTTTATCCAATCATTGGCGCTGGCGCGGGAACCGCCCAATCAAGCGCACAGTTGAAGAGGGGGGCGTGGTTTCCGCCATTTGGCGGGGCCTTTGTTTGTGGCTCCCACCAGAGCTTGGGATCTGTCTCCATTCTTCTACATTCTTCACCTCGAGAGTCCTTGGTGACTCTGTGACTGCCTCTGTTGCCCTGTGATCTGCAGGTCGGGAGAGACGCACAGCTAAGATGCCAGGACATCCTGAAAGCTGGAAAAGGGTGAGCGTGCGGGGTTGGGGCATCCCGAGAGGAGAGAGCGTGCTGTGTAACCGGCGGGACTGGTCTACTCACTGCTCCCGGGTTTCCGACCTGAGTCCCTCCTGGCGCAGTTGCGCGCCAGGCCCCTCTAGCCGCAAGATGGCGGCTGGGCCCGCAGCCAGGACCCCCGCGTTCCGCCCGGTCCCTGCGGCGCCCTATCTGGAGCTCCCTGGGCAGCTCTGCACGCAGTCCCGAGTATTTCCCAGATTGTTCAGGCATGCCAGGCGGATCATCAGGGCAGAATCCTGACTCAGTGTGTTCGTGGCAGGAGCTGCCGTAGATGGGGCTCCCAAGTCTCTTTTCTTAAACATTTTATTTGAGACGGAGTCTGGTCCTGTCGCCCAGGCTGGAGGGCAGTGGCGCGATCACTACAACCTCCGCCTCCCAGACTCAAGCGATTCTCGTGCCTCAGCCCTCCGAAAAACTGGGATTACATACCTGCGCCACCATGCCTGGCTAGTTTTGTATTTCTAGTAGAGAAGTGGTTTTGCCATGGTGGAAGCTGGTCTGGAACTCCTGTCCTCAAGTGATCCACCCGCCTCTGCCTGACCGGGAAATAGAAATCTGAACTCAGTGACTCCAAGCTAAGGATAGTTTAGTTCTGCCTGCAGAGCCTCCCCTGCAGATGTCCCAGCTGCTCACAATAACCATGGACAGAGCCTTTATGCTTAGAGAAGCTACAGGGCTCAGAAAACCTATAAATCCACAGGCAGACGCAGTTGGGATTGGCACAAAAATGGAGTTGGGAGGCTCTTTCTGGGAATAGAGTTGTTATTGTTCTGAAGTTGTTTCTAGATTTTGTGACATATGACAAATTTAGATTTAGGTAAGTAGGGTTTTTTTTTTTTTTTTTTTTTTTTTTTGCCAGAGCCTCATTCGGTCACCCAGGCTGTAGTACAGTGGCACGATCTCGGCACACTGCAACCTCTGTCTCCCAGATTCAAGCGATCCTTCCGCCACAGGCTCCCTAGTAGCTAGGACTACAAGCAGGTGACCCGACGCCTAGCTAATTTTTGCGGGGTTTCACCGTTTTGGCGAGGCTGTTCTCCAACTGTGGACAAGAGGTGATCCACCCACCTCGGCCTTCCAAAGTGCTGGAATTACAGGTGTGAGCCATTGTGCCTGGCAAAAAGTTACTTCATTTTTTTTTTTTTTTTTTTTTTTTGAGACGGAGTTGCTCTTAGTCGCCGAGGCTGGAGTGCAATGGTGCGATCTTGGCTCACTGCAGCCCCCACCTCCCGGGTTCAAGCGATTCTCTTGCCCCAGCCTTCCGAGTAGCTGGGATTACAGGCACCTGTCGTCATGCGCAGCTTAATGAAGTTACTTAATTTTAAAGGAATATTGCAACAAGGGGAAAGCACCAGCTATAAGATATTGAAGAATTTTAAAGGTTAGAGAGAAAAGGACTTTCTTTCATAAGGAGAAGAAAACAAAGTCAGAAAAAAAGTGGGAAGGGGAGGGAGAGATAGAACATGGTGAAAGCAGATGCTAGATTAGGGAATATTTTACCCAGAAGTCAGCCTGGTTTTTTTTGTTGTTGTTTGTTTTTTGTGAGATGGGGTCTCGCTCTGTTGCCTAGGCTGGAGTCTCGCTCTGTTGCCTAGGCTGGAGTGCACTGGTGCGATCTCCACTCACTGCAGCCTCCGCCTCCCAGGTTCAAACAATTCTCCCACCTCAGCCTCTCAGGTAGCTGGGATTAAGGCACACCACCATGCCCAGCTAATTTTTTGTGTTTTTAGTTGAGATGGGGTTTCACCATGTTAGCCAGGCTGGCCCAGAACTCCTGACCTCAGGTGATCAACCCTCCTCGACCCTCAAAGTGCTGGGATTACAGCCATGAGCCACCACACCTGGGCCAAGTCAGCCTGTTTTTAAGAGGAACATAGACCGGGTGCGGTATTTTTAATATAAAAATACAAAATATTAGCCAGGCTTGGTGGCACGCTGTATTCCCAGCTATTCCGGAAGATGAGGCAGGAGAATAACTTGTATCTGGGAGGTGGAGGTTGCAGTGAGCCGAGATTGGACCACTGCATTCTAGCCTGGTGACAGAGCCAGACTCGGTCTCAAAGAAAAAAGAGGAACATAAAGGGGTTGTGGTTGGGTCAAAATTTGGGAGCCTGAGGAAAGAAAGAAACCTAAGCAAAGTTTGATTAACAGGTATTTTGTTCTGACTACTAAAAACAAATGTATTATTTAATTGTTTGTAAGGCAAAAAAAGTAGTAATTTAGACAGTCTGTGGCTTCATGATATCAAAAATAGCAAGGGTGTTTCTTTGCAGTAAGATGCTCTTGAAAAACACAAAGGTTCAGGAATTTCTTTAATCACTGCTCTTACCTGCCCACTTCATCTTCTACCATGAGTTTTCTTTGCCCTGTATGTTTCTTACATTTAGCTTTTCCTGACTTGTATCTTTTATAACAAACTGGTAAATGCAAGTATAATGTTTTGCTAAGTTCTGTGAGTAGCTGTATCATTATTTAACTTGAGAAGATTATGAGAGCCCCCAATTTATAGGAACTGGCTCAGAAGTATAGATGAGCCCCTAGGAATTGTGACTGGCATCTGCAGTGGTGGCAGTATTGTGGGACTGAGCCCTGAACTTGTGGGGTCTATGCTGACTCAAGGAGGTATCAGAATTGAATTAGTAGACAACCAATTGGTGTTGAAGAATTGGTTGCTGTTCAGCAAACTCCACACATTTGTTGTCAGAAAAAGAATATCATAGATGTTTGAGCTGGAGGAGACTCTTAGTTTCTCTGGCAAGGGGAACTCTTTTCTCCTGTACACAGGCTGTCACAGTGCACATTGTCCTGTGATTCCAGATCTCTTCCCGGGGAGAAAGGGGACTGCATGCTTGGAAGAAAAGAGTTCTGAAAACAGACTCCCTGCCCTCAACCTGTTACCACCAATGATTTCCACCTACTCATGAACATACCTGCTAGGAATGGGTGTGGCCAGAACCTTCACAAAACAAGAGGACTTGACCTGAGGAATGACTCTATAGTGCCTTTGCCTCTAAAATTTCTCACCAAAGAATTTACACAAGTGCCTCGAGAACTCCTGGATTATTCCTACCACAAACCCTGAACCTGAAGCAGCAGCCTGGTCTCTCTATCACCCTGGGCTTATGGATTACCAATCATAATCTCATCCACCTGCATGGACACAGGAATATGTCAGAACATAGCCCTGCCTGAATCAGTATCTATAGCATAAACCAGTCTTTCCAGCTACCATGCACTGTCCCCTACTCATGGGTCCTTGATAGCCCCTTTCCCTCTTCTGTCTTTTACTTTTCTACAAACCCTTTCTGATGTACACAGTGTGCCTCAGGTGCCTGAATCCAGCACCTACTGGGAGTCAGATGTCCATGAGTTCAAAATTATGGCCCTAGACCTGGCTGTCATAAGAACAGATAAAAATTAGAAATACAGGCTTTATCCTTGAAAGTAAAAGATTTTTCTCTTTCCTTTTCTTAAAGGATTTACTTTAGAAAATTTATTTATTTATTTATCTATTTATTTGAGACAGAGTCTTGCTCTGTCACCCAGGCTGGAGTGGCACAATCTCAGCTTACAGCAACCTCCACCTCCCAGGCTCAAGCAGTTTTCCTGCTGCATCCTCCCAAGTAGCTGAGATAACAGGCATGCGCTACAATGCCTGGCTAATTTTTTTTTATTTTTTTATTATTTTTTTTGAGACGTAGTTTCACTCTTGTTCCCCAGGCTGAAGTGCAATAGTGCGATCTCGGCTCACCACAACCTCTACCTCCCTGGTTCAAGTGATTCTCCTGCCTTAACCTCCTGAGTAGCTGGGATTACAGGCTCATGCCACCACGCCCAGCTAATTTTGTATTTTTCATAGAGATGGGGTTTCTCCATGTTGGTCAGGCTGGTCTCAAGCTCCCGGCCTCAGGTGATCTGCTTGCCTTGGCTTCCCCAAGTGCTGGGATTATAGGCGTGAGACATCACACCCAGCCCTAATTTTTTGTACTTTTAGTAGAGGTGGAATTTCACCATGCTGGCTGGGCTGGTCTCAAACTCCTGACCTCAGGTAATGCACGTGCCTCGGACTCCAAAAGTCCTGGGATTACAAGCGTGAGCCACTGTACCTGGCCAGAAAACTTTTATATAAGTCTTTTCTGCCTACTTGGAATATATACAAATTATTCTAACTGCTAAGTAGGCTTTTTGTCAGTATTTTTGACTCAGGACTGTCTGTTTTTAGAACCTAGGAATCATTTATTTAAAATGTAAATAGCAAAGAAAAGAGAGCTTTATTCCATTTTCTGTTGGAAGATAGGAGTTTACCTTTAGCACAGTCCTAGCTCTAAGTTTCACAACTACTTCTCATGAAGACATAAGTTTATTTTTCCTTTAAATATAGCCAATTAGCAACCAGAGAAGACCTCCAGTTTTTAGGTGAATTTAAGATAAACTGTATGTGACAAATGGTGCTGTCAAGTCTTCTACCTGAGAACTAATTATGGTAGCTATTTGCAATTGAGTGTCTTTGCAATTTCTTAGCAGTTTGCTTATAATGCCTTTCACATTCTGGTGTAATTCCGTAATAAAGTTTTTTTTTTTTTTTTTTTTTTTCTGTTCTCCAATTGTGGATAATTTTTCTGAGGTTTCAGATAATTCTTTTTATAATTATGTTTCTCTAAGTTTGTCCAGAATTACTAAACAGGATATGAACACATAATGTGCCCACCATGCTTCATTCTGTATGGACCAGTCACAACACACAATTGTGCAATTGGGCTTCCATTCACAACACACAATTGTTCAGTAAAGTGCACACTGCCCTCAAAGTCTGCAGGCAGAATGGCCTTTCTTCGTATTTGGGATCTACAATCGTTAATAGCATACTTTTACCAGATTTCTACAAAAATTACTATAGGGCAACAATTAACTATTCCAGCTCTCTTTCCATGCCCCTGGCATCTTCAGATGTGAAACTCTTTCAAATACCATGTGGCCTGAAAACCCAACCAGGTTCACACATTTGCATTGAGTAAGCCTGAGAATCTAAACATTTTGCTTATTCTCTTGTCCAAATGCCTATGCATGTGGTAAGGGTGCCTTTGCCTTGCTTTTCTGCCTTCCTAAACCTAAATCTGCAGTTCCAAATTTTGAGTCCAGCTAATAGGGTTTTCCAGTATGTGTTGGTGCAGTCTTCATGTGGGGATTTCTCCTGCACTTTTCCTCTCCTTGCTGTAACACAATATGGATCCAAGTTAATGGTACCTAGAATCCACACATAAGGGCTGAAATCCACCTGGGATTCACAAGACAGAGCCAGGCTTTGGATCTTGTCCAGTGAACTTTTAAGATTGTATGAGTAGCTCCTGGTGTAAACTGAATCTGGTGGCACAATCTCTAAGAGTGAAGAAGCACCTTTGCAGAGGGAAGTCAGGGGCACAACTGTCTAGAGCCATGAGTACAACCCCATTTCCTATGTGTGAATTGTATTACTGGAGAAAGTTGTTTTTTTTTTTTTTGTTCTTTTTTAAGTGAGATAGAGTCTCTCTCTGTTGCCGGGCTAGAGTGCAGTGGCGTTACCTCAGCTCACTGCAACCTCTGTCTTCCAGGTTCAAGTGATTCTGCTGCCTCAGCCTCCTGAGTAGCTGGAATGACAGGCATGTGCCATCATGCCCAGCTAATTTTGTATTTCTAGTAGAGACGGGGTTTCTCCATGTTGGTCACGCTGGTCTCGAACTCCTGACCTCAGGTGAAATGCCTGCCTCGGCCTCCCAAAGTGTTGGGATTATAAGCGTGAGCCACTGCGCCTGGCCAAGAAAAGTATTCTTGTCCTTGTACCCAACAGTTAGCTGAACAGCTATAGGTAATATCAGATCAGGATCAAGAATTAGAGGCAGTTTCATTTTTATTTTTTAAGTTTTTGTTATTTGTGATTTTTTATTATTTTTTGAGACGGAGTCTCACTCTGTGGCCCTGGCAGTGCAGTGGTGCAATCTCGGCTCACTGCAAACTCCACCTCCTGGGTTTAAGTGATTCTGCTGCCTCAGCCTCCCAAATAGCTGGGATTACAGGTACCCACCACCATGCCTGGCTAATTTTTTATTTTTAGTAGAGATGGAGTTTCGCCATGTTGGCCAGGCTGGTCTCGAACTCCTGATCTCAAGTCATCTGCCCACCTCAGCCTCCCAAGGAGCTAGGATTATAGGCATGAGCCACCGCATCTGGCCAGCTGTTTTAGTTTTTATTCTGGCCCCACAGAGTCAGGCTGAGTCTCCTCTGTTTGAATAACTTTTGGAGCATCAACCCAGAGCCACTACAGACCCTTTCACTAGCGCCTAAAAGTCTGAGGCATTTGGGGGTGTCCTGTGCAGACTGGGGTCAGGCTGACAACAGAGTCCAATCTTCTTCCTCTTATCTCAAAGAAGAGTGAGTAATCCAGGGCTTGTTTCTCCCCTCATGGAATATTCTTATTTGACATCCAAATGGGAGTTGCTCTCGTTTCCTGATACTTGGGTGAAGAACAAGTAGGAGGTCTGGAGGCTCAAATTGATAGGTTAAACACATTACTTTTATTATTATTATTATTTGCCATTAGAAGAACAGGTGAAACAGTCATGGACTCTACTATTCAGGAATTATTATTCTAGAGCCAATAAATACATGGTTGAATTAAGAGTAATGTGATCAGAATGAAGAAGGGAGTTGCACAGAAGACTTGGGCTTTATTTGGGACACTGCTCTTATGTTGTGAGTTCTGATGTCACCACCTGAAGGGACATCATAGACAGAAGAGTTGATACAATTATTTCTGTTGCTTTTCCCTTGTTAAGAATCATTTCTAATATAGTTTTTATAGAAAGTACTACATGTTTTGGTTAAATCGGTTGTTAGTGTGTCATGCAGAATAGAGATGAAGCTTAAACCATTAAAATCAGAAAAATTCTGGGAGTCAAGCTCTTGTTGGTCCAGCTTAGAAAAGATAGAACACAAAATAAGCCAGCAGCATAGAGATAAGAAGATGAGGGCCAGCTCCCTGCCCCAGCCCTATCCAGACCTACCCTCTTTGAGCCTTGTCCAGGTCTGACCCACACTGAAATCTCCCCTCACAGAACCAATTAGAGGAGATGAGACTCCTGTTTGGAACAACTATTGGATCTGCAGAAGTGTGAAACAGGTGTCTACCCTTGGTGTCTCTTCAGAGCTGGAGCTCACAATTTTTCCAAACACAAAAGCAAATAAATGGGAACAAAGGAGTATACATTTGGAATCTTAATGTCTTTCTTTCTCAGTGAAACCAGTGCTTACATTTTACACAGCAACCTGTTTTACACTTCTGCAGATCCAATAGTTGTTCCACAGTCATGAGAAAGTAAATAGAAACACAACAATTAAAAGTCTCTCTACTTACGCCTTCCTTTCTATATCCCTCCCATCTATGTGTATTTAGCTTTTATAGTGATAGGGAAACCAGAAGAAATAGCCTAAGCCGTCATCTAAATCCTACTGGGAATTATGAGACACTTAGTACCCACCTTTCAAAGTTTTTTGAGGCCTAGCTGACACCATGCGAGTTTCCCAGCACAGTATATTATAGCATACTTGGTGAGCACATAGTACAAGCTCAATAAACACCATATTAATGTATGTGTACATGTTGTTATTCAAATGCAGATGTAGACATTACTACATTCTCCAGCCTTCTGTAAACTTTAAAAAGCTGACGAAGCATGTGATTCTCTGAGACAGTGACTTGTGGTCTTCACTATAACAAAAAGTATTTGTGTTGCAATAAAGGTATTAGATGTAAGGGACTCTGTGCTATGCCTGCTTTCTCTGAGTGCTGGAGAGCAACATCAGTATTAACAGGGAGCTTTCAATAAACAAGCTAATTTCTGGACCCCTCCAAAACCTGCAGAATCACATTAGTTAGAGAGTGGCTTAGAATACCAAATGAGCTATGTGCACATCGAAGCTTGAGAAGCAATGGTCAGCTAAGTGGTTCTTAGCCCAGGCTTCCAGTTAGGTTTGAAGAAATACCAGTACCTGTGTCTTCCCTACAGGTTCTGTTTTTTCATTATTAGATTCAGATTAGTATTTACTTTTCCCTCCACCAATATCATAGCAGTAATTATGGGCCCATCTGTGCATTGGCCTCTGGATCCAATTTGTCTAATTACAGCTTACACTAACTTTATTCATCTGGCTAAGGTGTTTTCTGACAAGTTTCTTCTCTATAAAGATATTTTTCTCTTTATTATGAAATGAGTACCTTGGATGGATAGGTTTCCTAAGTGACGTTTATAAATTGTCACATTTAATCCAAAAACTCTGTGTCTTTTTCTTTTTAGGTTTTTTTGTTTGTTTTTTGCTTATAGCTTGCTTTAGAGAACAAATGATCTGTATTTGTTGACTGTAGATATCAGCTTTTGAAACTGGAAGTTCTAAAAAAGGCATTAGTTTTGTAGGTTTTTATTTTATTTCATCTTTATTTTACAAGCATGCACTTTATTTTTTGTATTTTCAGAGAAAGAGAACAAAAATAATATATAACTAATATATCATCTTAAAAATCTAAAATATAATGTGGCACATAAAGCCAAAAAAATTTTTTTTGTTTTTTTTTTTTGAGATAGAGTCTTACTCTGTCACCCAGGCTGCAGTGCAGTGGCATGATCTCAGCTCACTGCAACCTTAACATCCTGGGTTCAACCAATTGTCCTGTCTCAGCCTCCCGAGGAGCTGGTACTACAGGTGCATGCCACCACGCCTGGCTACTTTTTGTATTTTCACTAGAAATGGCATTTCACCATATTGGTCAGGCTGGTCTCAAACTCCTGACCTCAGGTGATCCACCTACCTCGGCCTCCCAAACTGCTGGGATTACAGGCATGAGCCACTGTACCAGCCAAAGCAAAAAAATTTTAAAAAACACCTGATTCAGTAACAATAGCTCTTAATTTAGTTTATATCATTAAATGTTTTGATCTTCATCCTTGTTTTAGGAAACACAAAAAAGCATACACAGAAAGGCTTATAATTTTTATACAATTTAAAATATTTCTTAATTTCATTTAAACAGAAATGTTCTACTCTCCCACTTTTCATGTATACATAGTTACCATTTCTATGGGTGTATGCATAAAATGTAAGCATCATTTGATCAATTTTCTGTTGTTGCCTTGTTTATATTACTCAGTTATGAAAACTGCTCTGGATGTTGTTTTACAGTTATCTCTGTGTATTGGCTCATAAGTCCTTTTGAGATAAATTTCAAGTCAGATAAATAGGGGCAAAATACAAAGCTCGGCTGGGAATGGTGACTCAAGCCTGTAATCTCAGCACTTTGGGAGGCTGAGGCAGGCAAATCACGAGGTCAGGAGTCTGAGACCAGCCTGGCCAACATGGTGAAACCCCATCTGTACTGAAAATACAAAAAATTAGCTGGGCATGGTGGCGGGCGCCTGTAATCCTAGCTACTCAGGAGGCTGAGGCAGGAGAATTGCTTGAGCCCGGGAGGCGGAGGTTGCAGTGAGTCGAGATTATACCACTGCACTCCAACCTGGAGACAGAGCAAGACTCCATCTCAAAAAAAAAAAAAAACAAAAAACAAAAATAGCACTCAAAAATGTATATTCTTTTATTGATTCCTGTTTAGATTTTGTTTTATATGTACATATTTCTGCTAGTTTTGTGGATCTTATATTATTCTATTTCCACAGAATTAGAGAATATATTTGAAATATTACTGTGTTTAAAAGTATCCTATTTAATAACTCAGGTTACTCATAAGTCAGAACCAGTTCTTCTCTTAACTTTTTTATTTCATCTTGGGTCAAATTAGGAACTCTATCCTTCACTGCATGATCAATGTGTTATTTATTTTTGTTACAGAAACTGTTGACATTCAGGGGTGTGGTCATAGAATTTTCTCTGGAGGAGTAAAAATACCTGAATCCTCAGCAGAATATGTATAAAGATTTGATGTTAGAGAACTATACATACGTTGTCTCTGAGTCGGAATAACTTGCCTTCAAAATATCTAATGTCTAATAACTGTGATACCCTACTTTGTTTTAACCCGATTGTCTCTCGTAGCTGAGAGAGCTGGACAGAGTCCATTTTAGTTTCTTCGCTTGCAGCCCCCTTACCCCACTCCCTTACGGACATAACTAGTGAAAGCTGACTCCAAACACATCCAGGAATACACTTACTGATAAGATACTGAGGCAAGCTGTACCAGCAGCTCCTGGGAATGCATTCGAAGCCCCTGGGTTTATCACTTTGTGATAATTTAAGCCCCTGCACCTGGAACTGTTTATTTTTTCTGTAACTGTTTCTGTAACCATTTATCTTTTTTTTTTTTTTTTAGGTAAAATAAACTTTAATAGAGCAAAAAAATTTACAAGAGATAAAAGGTCACTACACAATAATAAAAGGAATCCGTTCACCAAGAACAGATAACTTTTAATCAATATTCACCCAGTCACACAGTCTCAAAATACATAAAACAAAAAAATGCAAATAATGACAAGAAGAACCAGACAGATCGACCAACAGAACAGAAGACTCAACCATATCTCTTCATAATCTTTAAATCAAGCAGGCAAAAAATCAGTAAGGATATAGAAGTTTAAACAATGTAACTAACATACCTGATGTGATGAACATACATAGGACACTACATCCCCAGATGGAGAAATTCATATTTTTTTCAAGCACACACTAAAAATTTATAAATATTTACTTTATAAAGGGCCGTAAGGCAATCCTCAACAAATTTCAAAAGATGGCTACTATAGATCACGTTCTCCACCTACAATGCAATTAGATTTAAAAATCAATAACAAAATAGTTACATAAACCTTGTGTATTTAGAATTTAGGAACTTTTTTTTTTTTTTTTGAGACGGAGTCTCGCTCCGTCGCCCAGGCTGGAGTGCAGTGGCCGGATCTCAGCTCACTGCAAGCTCCGCCTCCCGGGTTTACGCCATTCTCTCGCCTCAGCCTCCCGAGTAGCTGGGACTACAGGCGCTCGCCATCTTGCCCGGCTAATTTTTTGTATATTTTAGTAGAGACGGGGTTTCACCGTGTTAGCCAGGATGGTCTCGATCTCCTGACCTCGTGATCCGCCCGTCTCGGCCTCCCAAAGTGCTGGGATTACAGGCTTGAGCCACCGCGCCCGGCCTTTTTTTTTTTTTTGAGACGGAGTCTCGCTCTGTCGCCCAGGCTGGAGTGCAGTGGCAGCGATCTCGGATCACTGCAAGCTCCGCCTCCCGAGTTCACGCCATTCTCCTGCCTCAGATTCCTGAGTAGCTGGGACTACAGGCGCCCACTATCGCGCCCAGCTAATTTTTTGTATTTTCAGTAGAGATGGGGTTTCACCGTGGTCTCGATCTCCTGACCTTGTGATCTGCCCGCCTCAGCCTCCCAAAGTGCTGGGATTACAGGCATGAACCACCGCGCCCGGCCTAGAATTTAGGAACATTTTAACTCACGGGCCAAGGGAAATCACAGTAGGAATCAGAAGAAAATTATAATTAAACAAAACTCATAGGATGTGTCTTAAGCCTTACTTGGAAGGAAATGTATAGCTTTGAAATGATTATATTTTAAAAAGCTGCAAGTTAACAAGTTTATCTTTTTAACGTTTTGCCTGTTCTGCTTCTGTAAAATTGCTTCAGCTAGGCTCCCCCCTCCCCTTTTAGACCAAGGTATAAAAGGAGATCTAGCCCCTTCTTCGGGGCTGAGAGAATTTTGAGCACTAGCCGTCTCTTGGCCACCGGCAATAAAGGACTCCTGAATTAGTCTCAGAGTGTGGTGTTTCTCTACAACTCGCTGGGTTACAACACAACAAGGGCTTTATTTCTTTCCTTTTTAGAATGTCTCCTTGGGAGGTAGTGCTTTGTCTGGGTGAATTTCAGAGTTTTGCTTTCAGGAAAAAAAAAAAAAAATTGTAAGTTTGTTGATGTAGAAAAAAATCTTCCTAGTGTTTCCAGCCCTCCCCCTTAGTTTTGATTCATCCAAACTTGAAGCTTAGAAGTTAAGGAGGGAAGGAAGGGAGGAAGGAAGGAAGGGGGGGAGGGAAGAAGGAAGGGAGGGAGGGAGGGAGGAAGGGAGGGAGGGAGGAAGGGAGGGAAGAAGGAAGGGAGGGAGGGAGGGAGGAAGTGAGGGAAGAAGGAAGGAAGGAAGGAAAGAAGGAAGGGAGGGAGGGAGGGAAGGGAGGGAGGGTGGGAGGGAAGGAGGGAAGGAAGAAAAAAAAAAGAATTTCTAAACTTAAAATACTTCCTACATATTCTAAAGAAGCTGATGGGAAACAGTATTTTGGGGAATAATTTTAAAAATCTCATATAATGTTCCCTTTTCTCTACTGAGCACAGTACTGAGCTGGAAATTACAGATCTTCCAGCATGAGTCATCTGACTTTTTATTAAAAAACAGGTCTTGCCATCTCTAAGCTGGACCTGGTGACTTTTTTGGAGGGAAAGAAAGAGCCCTGGACTGTGAAGAGTGAGGAGACCATAGCTGCACAGCCAGGTAAGTGGGAGTAAAGATGGTAGGTGGCCTGGGTGAGAGGTTCGAAGGTCAAGAAGCCAGATTTTTTTTTTTTGTCTTCCTTTATTTTGTTATAATATATATGTGTGTGCAGATCTGTTTTATGTACAACAATTGATTCTATCAGATAATCAGACCAAGGCATTCCACTGGTAATTTTCCCTCAAATCAATTCACGTGAAATTAGATATTTATGCACTTCCTGGGCTATCAAAACTTGAGATTTCATTATCAACTTTAGTTCTGAAGCCATACACACAATTCAAAATATACATTAACTAGGTTAAATCAGTAAAAGTGGGCCGGGCGCGGTGGCTCAAGCCTGTAATCCCAGCACTTTGGGAGGCCAAGACGGGCAGATCACGAGGTCAGGAGATCGAGACCATCCTGGCTAACACAGTGAAACCCCGTTGCTACTAAAAATACAAAAACTAGCCGGGCGAGGTGGCGGGCGCCTGTAGTCCCAGCTACGCAGGAGGCTGAGGCAGGAGAATGGCGTAAACCCAGGAGGCAGAGCTTGCAGTGAGCCGAGATCAGGCCATTGCACACCAGTCCGGGCGACAGAGCGAGACTCCGCCTCAAAAAAAAAAAAAAAAAAAATCAGTAAAAGTGGGCTGAAAGAAACCACAGGATTCAAACAATGAAACCGTATATTTTGTTTGCATGAGAGTCACAATGTGGACAGCAAGTGCTTCACATATCTCATAGCTCTTCAGGGTAGAGGGAGTGGCTTCTGAACATCTAAGGTCATTGCATAGCAGGTGGGCAAACAGCTGGTGTGGCCTCCTGGAGGCTTCAACCAGCGCTAATTTCTTCTCTGCCTCTCTTTTTGTAGGTTCTGTTTTTTCATCTTTCTTCTTTCCTCTTTTTTTTTTTTCCCTTGTGATAGAGTCTTGCTCTGTTGCCCAGGCTGGAGTGCAGTGGTGCAGTCTCAGCTCATTGCAACCTCTGAATGCTGTGATCAAGTGATTCTCATGCTTCAGCCTCTGAATAGCTGGCATTACAGTCGTGCACCATGATGCCCGGCTAATTCTTTGTATTTTTTAGTAGAGACAGGGTTTTGCCATGTTGGCCAGTCTGGTCTCGAACTCCTGACCTCAAGGGATTCTCCTGCCTCGGCCTCCCAAAGTGCTGAAATTACAGGTGTGAGCCACTGCGCCTGGCCTTCTTTCCTATTTTCCTATTTTTTTCTCCCTTTCTGTCTCTTTCTTTCTGTCTTTCCCTCTATTTCTCTCTTCCTTTTTTTTTTTTTTATATTTCTCTCTTTTTGTTTCGTTTTGATTTTTTTTCCTTGTAGAACTTGGTTTCTTTTTTCCTTTCTACCTTTCTTCTTTCCTTCGCTCCTTTCCTCCTGCCTGTTTTCTTTCTTACTACATGAGCATGCCATCATGCCTGGCTAAATTTTTTATTTCTTGTAGTAGAGACAAGGCCTCGCTGTGTTCTCAGGGCTTGTGTCAACAGCTAGTTCTTCCATTTCAGCTTCCCAAAGTGTTGGGATTATAGGTTTGAGCCACCATGTTCTGCCCACTTTTATTTTCTTCTTTTTCCTTTTCATTCTTCCTTTTTTTTTTTTTGCTCTCTCTCTTTTCTTGCTTGCTTGCTTGTTTCTTTCCTTCATTTCTTTCTTTCTTCTACATTTTTCTTTTTTTCTTTTTTTTTTTTTTTTTGAGATGGAGTTTCACTCTTGTTGCCCAGGCTGGAGTTCAATGGCACGATCTCAGCTCACTGCAACCTCCACCTCCCTGGTTCAAGTAATTCTCTTGCCTCAGCCTCCTGAGTAGCTGGGATTACAGGCATATGCCACCATGCCCAGGTAATTTTGTATTTTTAGTAGAGATGGGGTTTCTCCATGTTGGTCAGGCTGGTCTCAAACTCCTGACATCAGGTGATCCGCCCAGCCTCAGCCTCCCAAAGTGTTGGGATTACAGGCATGAGCCACTGCGCCGGCTCTTTTTTTCTTTTCTTTTCTTTCTTTTTTTTTTTTTGAGGCGGAGTCTCGCTCTGTCGCCCGGACTGGAGTGCAGTGGCCGGATCTCAGCTCACTGCAAGCTCTGCCTCCCGGGTTTACGCCATTCTCCTGCCTCAGCCTCCCGAGGAGCTGGGACTACAGGCGCCCGCCACCTCGCCCGGCTAGTTTTTGTATTTTTTTTAGTAGAGACGGGGTTTCACCGTGTTAGCCAGGATGGTCTCGATCTCCTGACCCCGTGATCCGCCCATCTCGGCCTCCCAAAGTACTGGGATTACAGGCTTGAGCCACCGCGCCCGGCCTCTTTTTTTTTTTTTGAGATGGAGTCTCGCTCTGTCGCCCAGAGTAGGTGGGAAGCTCTCAGACTTAGTTGCCAGAGGGATGGCTTTGGCCGTGAGCGCCACACATGGCTGGCAGGGTGGACCCAGTGGCTTCCTAGTCAGGCTGTCATGTGACCAGATGTGGGCTGCAAGCTGTGGCCAGTACTTGAGGCTGCTGGCCTCACGTTTGGGTTGATCAGAGATTGAAAGCTTAGGAAGGAAGGCCGGCGGACTTAGAGGCCGGCCGCTGAGGTGGGCCACCTTGGGGGGAATAAGTTTCCAATGGGGACAGCTTCAGGCCGCGAGTGCCACACGTGGCCTGTAGGGTGGAACCAGGGGGCTTCTGCCTCCGCCATCAGCTGGCTTTTCCTTCTGGCCACCAGGTCTACAGGACGTAAGCCACAAGCGTAGGACTTGGTCACCAGCTTAAAATGTTTAAGATGGACCAGATGGCTCTCGCCAGTGCAGTACCGCTTAGGTCCAGCAGAGAAGTTCAATGATGGTTCACTGTGCCCTCCACCTTCCTGGACTCATGCAGGTGATCCTCCCATTTTGGCCTCCCAAATAGCTGAGGATCTGGGGATCGTTCTGTTTGTTTGTTTGTTTTCTAGCCCCACTTTGAGTTTGTTTCCACAGTACATTGAGTTCTGTAGGTTTTTGTTTTTTGCGTTTTTTTTCTCTCTCTCATGCTCCTTCCTGTATACTGAAGTTGCTGTTGTTTTAGATTTCTTTCATCCAAGCTTAAGTACAGTTACCTGATCACAGCTCACTGCAGCCTCGACCTCCCTGGGCTCAGGTGATCCTCCTGTCTCAGACCCCCTGTCTCCTTAGTAGCTGGGACTAAAGGTATACGGCACCACACTGGCACATTATTTTGTATACCTTGCTTTTTATTTTTGTAGAGATGGAGTTCCATCATGTTTTCCAAGCTGATCTCAAACTCCTGCAGTCAAGCAATCACTTGGCCTCAGCCTCTCAAGGTACTGAGCTTATAGGCGTGAGCCACCATGACTGGTTCTCTCTCTCTCTACCTACCTACCTACCTATCAATCAATCAATCAATCATCTATCTATCTCTTTTTTTTGTTGTTGTTTTTTAAGAAGAGATGTGGTCTTACTATGTTTTTCAGGCTCTGGTATTTTATATATATATATATATTTTTAAATTTAATTATTATTTTTTAATATAGGTGTTGTCTCACCATGTGGCCCCCAGGATAGTCTTAAACTCCTGGGATTACAGGCATGCGCCACCATGCATGGTCTGGTCATATTTTTGATGTGTTGATTCTTTCCAGTCCAGATGTATAATCTCATCCCTGAACATGTCTGACGGTGTGATTATGACATATGACTTTACCCAGCAACAGAGTAAGTTGATGCTCCCTCCTGAGCCCAGCCCACAGAAAGGATTGTGACATATCGTTGGACCCAGAATTGAGGTGATGTAACTATTCCACTGCCCTGGCACTGCCCACAGAAGACATTGTGACATATCGCTAGGTCTTGTACCCAGGTGGTGTGAATCTTCTCTCCAGCCTTGGCTCTTCCACAGGGGGCATTGTGTCATGTCGCTGGGCTCCACACGTAGGTTATGTGACTCTTTTGCCTGTGCCCTGCCTATGTGGCCCATTGTGACATATTGCTGGGTCCAAAACCCAGGTGATATAACTCTACTGCTTAGGCCCTGCCTACAGAGGACATTGTGACATATCCCTGCATCCATCACACAGGTAATGCAGTTCTCTTCTGCTTGGCCCCAATTCACAGAAAGGATTGTGACGTATCACTGGGCTCAGCACCTGGCTAACATGACTTTTCTCCTCTTCCTAGGTTTTTGCTCACAGGGGATATTGTGACATGTCACTGGGCCTAACACTAAGGTGACATTACTCTTTTGTCATGGCACTGCCCTCAGAAGGCGTGGTGATGTATTACTGGGCCCAGAACAAATGTAATATGGGTCTCCTGCCTGGACCCTGCCTACAGGGTGCATTGTAACATACCTGGGGCCCTTTGACTATTTTATTTATTGTATTATATTTTATTTATTTTAATTTTGTTTTTGAGACAGAATCTCACTCTGTCACCCAGGATGGAGTGCAGTGGCGTGATCTCTGCTCACTTCAACTTTTGTCTCCTGGGTTCAAGTGATTCTCCTTCCTCAGCCTCCAGAGTAGCTGAAACTATAGGTGTGTGCCACCAAGTCCAGATAACTTTTGTGTTTTTAGTAGAGACAAGATATCACCCTGTTGGCCAGGCTGATATCAAACTCCTGACCTCAGCCGATCTGCCTGCCTTGACCTCCCGATGTGCCGAGATTACAGATGTGAGCCATTGCTCTTGGCACCTATTGACTATTTTATGTGACTCTTCTCTCTTACCTGGACATTGACCAAAAAGAGATTGTGACATATCTTTGGATGCAGCACCAAGGTGATGTGACTCTCCTCTCCTGCCTGGGCCTTGCCTATAGAATAGAGAGTGACTTACTGCTGAATGTAGCATACAGGTGATATGATTCTTCTGCTGACTCCCAGAAGTCACTGTAACATATGTCTGGGCCCATCACTGAGACTGTGTGACTCTCTTCTCATTGGGACCTGTCCACAGTGGGGATTGTGGCATATTGCTTGGCGAGGCACCTACATTATGTGACTATTTATTTACTTTTTAAGACAGAGTTTCACTCTTATTGCCCAGGCTGGAATGCAGTGGTGCCATCTGGGCTCAGCTGGGATTACAGGCATGCGCCACCACGCCTGGCAAACTTTTTTTGTATTTTTAGTAGAGATGGGGTTTCTCCATGTTGGTCAGGCTGGTCTCCAACTCCCAACCTCAGGTGATCCGCCTGCCTTGGCCTCCCAAAGTGCTGGGATTACAGGCATGAGCCACTGCACCTAGCTTCGATATGACTCTCTTCTTATGCCAGGGCCCTGCCCACTGGAGTGATTTTGACACATAGCTGGGACCAGCTCAAATGTTATGTGACTACACACTTCTTCCTGAGCCCTATCCATGAGGGGCGCTGTGTCTTATCTCTGAGACCCTTAATCCCTTAATTAGGTGATATAATTCTTTTTTTTTTTTTTTTTTTTTGAGACAGAGTCTGGCTCTGTTGCCCTGGCTGGAGTGCAGTGGTGCGATCTTGGTTCACTGCAACCTCCGCCTCCTGGGTTCAAGTGATTCACTTGCCTCAGCATCCTGAGTAACTGGGATTATAGGCACACATCACTATAGCCAGCTAATTTTTGTATTTTTAGTAGGGACGAGGTTTCACCATGTTGGCCAGGCTGGTCTTGAACTCCTGACCTCAAGTGATCCACCTGCCTTGGCCTCCCAAAGTGCTGGGATTACAGGCATGAGTCACCACAGCCGGCCCATGTAACTTTTGTTTGGACCCTCTCCTTGGGATATTTTGACATATTGCTGGGCCCAGAATCTAAGTGATGTGACTCTTCTCTGCTGTTCCATCTCTGCCCAAAAAGGGATTGTGACATACCACTGGGTCAAGAACCTAGATGAGGGACTCTCATCTCCAGCCTGGGACCTGCACACATTGTGTGTTGAGACATATCACTGGGTCTAACACCTAGGTAATGCAACTCTCCTGCATGGGCCCTGCCCATGGAGGTATTATGAAATATCTTTCTGTTAATCACCTAGGTGATGTGACACTCCACTTCTACCTGGGAACTGCCAAAAAACGTACTGGGCCCAGCACCTAGGTGATGTGACTCTTTTCTCATGCGTGGGCTCTGTGAACTGGGGTGTTTATTGCATATAGTTGGGCCTAAACCCGAGGTGGTGTGATTCTTTTGTTTTGCTGAACTGTACTCATAGAGAGCATTTTGACATATTTTGGGGCCCATAATTTAGATGATGTGACTCTCTTGGATGGGCCCTCCCCGAAGTGGGTACTGTGACATATTGCTGAGCCCATTATATAGGTGATTTGACTCTCTTGCGTGGGCCCTTCACATAAGGGGTAGTGTGACATATTGCTGAGCGCACTACATAGGTGATGTGGCTCTTCTCTATGGTTTGGGCTTTGCCCAAGCAGGGATTGTGATGTATTGCTGGACTCACCACCTATGTGTTGTGACTCTCTTCTTCTGCCTAAGCCCTGCATGCATTGTGTGTTGTGACATATGCCTGGATTCAACACCTAGGTGATACAACTTTATGGCATGGGAACTGCCCACCGAAGTATTTTATCATCTTTCCATCACTTAGATGATGTGATTCTTTTATTTTTCCTGTTTCTGGCATATTTTGGGTATAGTGACATATCATTGAGTTTAACACCCATGAAATGGGAGGCTTCTGCCTGAGCCCAGCACATAAGTAGCCTTGCGACATGTCTTTGCATCCATTATCTAGGAGGTTTAACTCCCCTTTTTGCCTGCACCCTGACCACTGGGAAGATTGTGGCAAATCACCAGACTCAGCAATCAGGTGTTGTGTTTTTCCTGCCTGCTCCTTGCCCACAGATCATTGTAACATATCACTGGGCCTAGCATCCAGGTGATGTGACTCTGCTGACTGTATTCTGCTTTCAAGAGGAGATTGTAACATATCCCTAATCGAACACCCAGGTGATGTGACACTTCTGCCCTGTCCCTGCCCTCAGAGATGATTGTGACATATCACTGCCCCAAAAGGCGGGTGAGGTGAATCTTTTGGTTAATCCCTGTTCACTGGTGGATTGTGATGCATATTATCCAAACTTACAGGTGCAATATGACTTTCATACCTCTAAACAACCAATAGCAGATATACTGTCTCTCATAGCCAGGGTCAGGAAAATGAGTAATGTCTTGGGTTTCTTCTTTGTATGAAGATCATAAAGAATTCACACTCTCTCACATACTGTGTAAAGTTGTCAAGAGGTAAAGAAAGTGTCCTAACAGAACTCAGCACACAGGGGAGGTTGTGACACTCATATGCATAGCCTGCCAACAGTAGGCTGTCATCCTTCCACATAAACACAGCTCACTGTTGAGGTTCTGAATCTCATATGCAGATGCAGTTGAAAGTTAGAAAATTAAATCTCATGTTAATTCGGTCCATAGAGAGGTTAGTGTCTCTGAGACCAAGATTCAGCACACCTGTGAGTCAGTGACTTCACTGAAACGACACAATTTGCAGGAGGGACTGAAGTTCCCATACACAAATCCAGACCATCATTGAGATTGTCACTCATGTACTTAACACCCAACATACAGAGGGTATTATGTTTCATACCTAGCACTAAGAAATATGTGAAATTTTTAATCTCATACCTTGACCTTAATTCAGGTGTGTTTGTGACATACACCTTTTTTTAGCACCTGAGTAATTTGACTCTACTGCCTGAGCCAAATGTACAGATGGGATTGTGCCATATTTCTGGACCCAACATTTAGGTGATGTGAGTCTATTCTCTTTTCTTAGTGCTTTCCACAGAGAACACTGAACATATCACTGGGCCTAGTACCCTGGTGATGATGTGACTTTCCTCTACTTCCTGGGCTTTTCCTAAGAAGGGATTGTAATATATTGCTGGGTCAGAACCTAGGTGATGTGACTCTCCTCTGCTGCCTGGTTGCTCTTGTACATTATGTATTGACATGTGGCTTGTTCTAACACCTCGGTGATGTGAATCTCCTGCATGGGCCCTGCCCACAGAAGTGTTATAACTTATGTTTTCATTTATCACCTAGGTGATGTAATTCTTCTGCCTGGGCCCTGCCAAAAGGTACGATTGGGACATATCACTAGACCCAGCACCTAGGTGATGTGATTCTCCTGTTTTCTCTGGGCCTCAAATATTTTGGATAATGTAAAATATTACTAGGTCCACTACCTATGGGATCACATGCTCCTGCCTGGGCTCTGCCCACAGGGACCTTGTGACATATATCTACATCCATGACCTAAAAGGTGGCACTTCTTGCTTGTACCCTGCCCTGCACAGGAAAGATTGTGACATATCCCTGGAACCAGACACCAGGTGATGTGGTTGTTCTGCCTCTGTCTTGCCCCCAGAGAGCATTGTGACATAGTGCTGAGCTCAGCACCCAGGTGATGTGACTCTGTTGCCTGTGCTGTGCTTTCAGGAAAGAATTGTAACATCCCTGGCTGAGCAGCCAGGTGATGTGACACTCCTGCTTGGTTCCTTCCCTCAGGGAAGATTGTGAGATATCCTTGGCTGAAATTCCAGGTGATGTGACTCTCTTGCTTACTCCCTACCTACAGGTTAAATGGTTACATATACTGTAGTTGGTTTATAAGTGCAATGATGACTCGCATACCTCAAGTCAGCTATTAGAAGAAATAGTGTCTCTCATAGCTTGCCTTAGATAAATGAGTCACAACCTTGGTCTTCTCTTTTTATGAATGTCATAAAGAATTGCCACACTCCAACATATCATATAATGCCCTCGAGTGTTACAAAGAGTGTTATCCCAGGTCACAGCATAAAAGTGAGATTGTTTCTTATATTCACACCTCACCAACTATTAGGATTATCACCCTCACACAAGGAAAGAGCCCATGGCTGAAGTCTTGACTCTCAAATGCAAACAGAATCTCAAATGCAAACACTGTGCACAATTGGAATTGTGACTGTCATATATGAGCCTCCAGTCACAGTTGAGATGGTGACACATTTCTAAACTCAGAGCATGGCTGATGAGGACTCTATTCTCTAAACCCAACAAACTAGAGACAGGTTGACTCTAATACCTAGGCTTAGGGCCACAAGTATGGTCATGGGTGCTTACAAACATGATTTAAGAGTAAATTGTGCCTCTCATTTATACTGGATGAAGACCTTGAGTAGTATAGACAGTGTACTAACCAGGCGCTGTGGCTCACGCCTGTAATCCCAGCACTTTGGGAGGCTGAGGTGGGTGAAACGAGGTCAGGAGTTTGAGACCAGCCTGACCAACGGTGAAACCCCGACTCTACTAAAAAATACAAAAAATTAGTTGGGCATGGTGGCGGGCCCTGTAATCCCAGCTACTTGGGAGCCTGAAGCAGGAGAATCGCTTGAACCCGGGAGGTGGAGGTTGCATCGAGTCGAGATCATGCCACTGTACTTCTGCCTGACTGATAGTGCGAGACTCTGTCTCACAAAAAAAAAAAAAAGAAAAAAAAAGGAGTGTACTAACAACACCCAGCACACAGGGGAGATTTTCGTTTTTTCTTTTTCTTTTTTTGAGATGAAGTCTCACTCTGTCACCCCAGCTGGAGTGCAGTGGTGTGATCTCAGCTCACTGCAACCTCCGCCCCTGGGTTCAAGTGGTTCTCCTGCCTCAGCCTCCTGAGTAGCTGGGATTACAGGCACATACCACCATGCCCAGCTAATTTTTGTATTTTTAGTAGAAAGGGGGTTTCACCATGCTGACCAGGATGATCTCAATCTCCTGACTTTGTGATCTGCCTGCGTCGGCCTCCCAAAGTGCTGGCATTATAGGCATGAGCCACTGCAGCTGGCCTGGAGATTTTTACTGTCATATGAACACCTATCGAACAGTATACATCATCATACTCTCACATAAACAGCCCACTTTTGAAGTTCTGGATAGCACATAGAGAAAGCCAAAGGTGGAAAAATTGACTCTCATATATGGATCCAGTCCACAGGTGAGTTGGTGACACTCAGAGCAAGATTCAGCATACCTATGAGGCTGTGACTTCACTAATTAGACAAAGTCCACAGGAGGAGTATAGGCTCTCAGGTACAAATTTAGTTCACTGTTGACATTGTAACTCCTGTTCTTAGACACAACATATAGGAAGGGTTAACCCCCTTTACCTAAAACTGGAACATGTGTGGGATTGCTAATTTCATCCCTGCACCTTCCCACAGGTTTAATTGTAACATTTTTCTCTGCCCAGCACCTGAGTGATCTGACTCTTGCCTAAGACCAGCCCACAGATGGAATAGTGACATATTGCTGAACCCAGCACTGAGGGGATGTGATTCTATTTTTCTGCATTGGTGCTGCTCACAGGGGCCATTGTGACCTATCACTGGACCTTACACTTAACTGATGCGAGTCTCCTCCCCTGCCTTGGCACTGCCCACAGAAGGCATTGGGACATGTCTCTGGGCCCTATACCCAGGTTATGTGACTCTCCTGCCTGTCCCCTGACCACATAAGCAATTGTGACATATTGCTGGGTTTGACACCCTGGTAATGTAACTCTACTGCCAAAAAGGAGCATTGTGACATATATTTTCACACCTCACCTTCATGATATGACTGTCTTCTACCTGATGCATGCTCACCAGGGGAGTTTGTGATATATCATGTGGCTCCGTACCAAACAAGTGTGATTCTTCTTCCATCGTAAGTTCGGCTGGCAAGGGAGATTGAGACATATTGTGGAGCTCTATGCCAATGTGACATTACTGTTTTGCCTTGCCCTGGACCTCAAAAGGTATTGTGACATATTGCTGGGCCCAGCAACAAGGTGACATGAGTCTCCTGTATGGACCATGACAACAAAGCATTGTGACATATCTTTAAGAGCATCAACTATTTGATATGACTCTCCTTTTCTACCAAGGCTTCCCCACAATGAGAGATTGTGATGTATCTTCTTGCTCAGAAATCAGGTGATGTGTTTCTCCTGTCTGAGCATTGCTTACAGGGAGCACTGTGACATATCACTGGTCTCAGCACCCAGGTGATGTGACTCTACTCTCTGTGCCCTGGTTTCAGGAGGAAATTTAACATATCACTGACTGAGCACCCAGGTTTTAACTCTTCTGCCTGGTACCTGCTCTCAGAGAAGATTGTGCCATATCCCTGGCCTGTTACCCAGATGATGTAACTCTCCTGCTCACTCCCTATCCACAGGGGAGATTGTGACATATGTCTTTGCTCAGATCATAGGTATGATGTTGGCTCTCATATCTGAAATCAGCCAATAGGAGACATACTATCTCTAATATATGTGGGCTTAGGTACATGGGTAAGATTCTCACTCTCCCCTTTGTAGAAAGGTCAGAGAAAATTACACTCTCTCATATATTGTATAAAGCCCTCAAGTGGTACACAGAGTGTCATAACGGCTCTAGAAAACAGATGAGATTGTGTTTTATGTATGCACACTTTGCCAATTGTTAAGATTGTCACCCTCATCCATGGATAGAGCCTACTAGAGAGATCTTAAATCTTACATGTGGATGCAGCGCAGAGTTGAAACTGTGACTGTCATATGTGACCATCAGGCAACAGCTGAGGTGGTGACTCATTAGTAAGCGTAGCTTAGAGGCAGTTGACAACTCTCATATCTGGACCCAGTCATTATAGAGGTGTTAACTCTCATATCTGGGCATAGAGCCACAGGTACGATCATGGGTCCATACCAGCACAAATGTCTCCCCATCACAAAAGATTGCGACTCTCATGGGAACCTTATAAATTCCTCGGTTGGTAAAGAGAGTGTTCTAACTAGGCTCAGTGTACAGTTTAGGTTTTGACACCCACGCACACCCAGCCGACGGTAAAGATTATACTCTTTTCATATCAACACAGTCCACTGGAGGTTCTGAATCTCATATCCAGAGATAGTTGCAAGTTGGAAAATTTACTACTATAAGTGAATCTAGTCCACAGTTAAGTTAGTGACTTTCAGACCAAGATTGAACACACTGTTAGTCTGTGATTCCACTAAGGTGGCACAGCCAGTAAAAGGGATTGAGTCTCTCATTCAGTGATTCAGCTCATTCTAAAAACTGTGACTTGTGTACTTAGATTTAACATGCAGGAGGTGTTGACTGTCATACCAAGAACTGTGGTATATACAGGATTGTTAGTCTCATCCTTGGTCTTTCCTTCAGGTGCGATTTTGACACACTTCTGCCCAGCAGCTGAGTAATGTGATTCTTCAGAATTGGCCCAGCCTACAAATAGGATTGTGCCACACTGCTGGACCCAGCACCTAGATGATGTAACTATTCTCCTGCCTTGGTGCTATTTGAAAAAGACATTGTAGCATATCTCAGAGCCTTGCACCCAGGTAATAATTGTCTCCTGTCCTGCCTTGCTGCTGCACACAGACGCAGGATGTGTACAGGATTGTTAATCTCATCTTGGACCTTCCTGCATGTGTGACTGTGACACATGCCTCTGTGTAGAACCCGAGTGAGTTTACTCTCCTGCCTGGATTTAACCCACAGATGGAATCGTGACATATCGCTGGACCAGAAACTAGGTGATGTGACTCTATTTTCTTACCTCTGTGCTTTCCACATTAGGCATTGGGACATATCACTGAGCCTTGCATCCAGGTGATGCAGGTGATGGGAGTTTTCTTTTTCTTTTCTTTTTCTTTTTTTTTGAGACAGAGTTTTGCTCTTGTTGCCCAGGCTGGACTGTAATGGTGCAATCTCGGCTCACAGCAACCTCCGCCTCCTGGATTTAAGCAATTCTCCTGTCTCAGCCTCCCAAGTAGCTAAGATTACAGGCATGCGCCACCATGCCTGGCTAATTTTTGTATTTTTAGTAGAGACAGGGTTTCTCCATGTTGGTCAGGCTGGTCTTGAACTCCTGACCTCAGGTGATCCACCTGCCTCGGCCTCCCAAAGTGCTGGGATTACAGTCATGAGCCACCGTGCCTGGCCAGTGATGGGAGTTTTCTCTCCTGCTTTGGTGCTGACCACAGTGAGCATTGTAAAATATTTGCTGCCATCACCCCTAGATTATGTTTCTCTCCTGCCTCTACTTTGCCCACATGGGTCATAGTGACGTATTACTGGGTCTAAAACCCAGAAAATGTAACTCCTTTATTTAGGTTCTGCCTGCAGGAACCATTGTCACACATCTCTGTGCTCATCACCCAGGTGATGTGACTGCCTTTTACTGCCTAGTTCCTTCTCACAAAGCATCTTGTGACATATGGCTAGGCCCAGTAGGTGGCTGGTGTGACTCTTCTCTTCTTTCTAGGTTCCACCTACAGCAAAAGTTGTAACATACCACTGGGCCCAACAGCATAATGACGTTGCTCTTTTGCCTTGGGTCTGCCCTCAGAAGGCACTATAAAATATTCATGGCCCCAACACTGAGGTGATGTGTATCTCCAGCCTGGAATCCTGCCCATAGGGGGCATTGTGACATATCTCTTGGCCCATCAGATGATTAATGTTATCACCTCCCCTTTCCTACCCTATGTTTGCCTATAAGAGACATTGTCACATGTTTCTTGGCCCAGCACCTAGGTGATGTCTTCCTGGGACCTGTCCATATGGGGACTGTGATATATCGTGTGGCTCAGAACTTACTTGATGTGACTCTCCTCTCATGCCTAGGCCCTGCTCACAGGTGTGATTGTGACACACAGCTTAGCTTAGCCCCTAGATTATGTTACTCTCCTCTTATTCTTCAGTCATTTTCACAGGGGACATTGTGACATATTGGTAGACTGAGAACTTAGGTGATGTGACTCTCCTCTAGTGCTTGCAATAGTTCCAAAAAGAGAGTTTGATATATTGCTTAGCCAGGATCCTAGGTGATGTTACTCTTTTCTCCTGCCTAAACCCTGCATACATTATATATTTTGACACATCACTGGGGCCAACACCGAGGTGATGTAACTCTCCTGCATGGGCTTTGCCTACAGGGGTATGATGATGTATCTTTTCATTCATCACCCAGATGGTGTGACTCTCCACTTATGCCTGGGTCTTGATGAAAGAGGAATTGTGACATATCCCTGGCCCTAGCACTTAGGTGATTTAACTTGCCTTTATTGTCAGAGCATGTCATATTATGAATGTTGTGACATATCTCTGGGCCTGACACCTAGGGGATGAGAGGTTCCTTCCTGGGCCCTGCCTATCAGAGGCTTTGTGGCATGTCTCTGGCCTCATTATCTAGAAAGATGTGAGTCTTCTCTTCTACCTGCGTTCTTCCCTCAGAAGATTGTGACATCACTGGACCCAGCAATTAGAAGATGTTTCTCTCCTGCCTGAGCCTTGCCCACAGGATCATTGTGACGTATCCTTGGGCTCAACACCCAGGTGATGGAATTCTGCCACCTGTGCCCTGTCTACTTAGGCTATTGTGAAACTGGTTTCAATACCCAGGTGATGTAACTTTCCTGCCAGGCCACTGCCTTCCAGGGATATTGTTACATACCTTTGTGCCAGTCACCAAGGTGATGTGAATCTTTTCACCTGCCTGGTCCTTGTTCACTGTGGGATAATGCTGTCTATTGCTGGTTTCAGCACCAAGCTGATGTGACTTGCCTCTTCTTCATAGATTCTGCCAACAAAAAAACTGACACATCACTAGGCCCATCAGCAAAATTATTTTGCCTGGCCCTGCCCTTAAAAGACATTATGACATTCTGCAGTGCCCAGCACCAATGTAATTTGTCTCCTGCCTAAACCCTGCCTACTGGGGGCATTGTGACATATCTCTTGGCCCATCAACTATTTGATGTGACTCTACCTTCTTACCTGGGCTTTGCCAATAGTAGAGATTGTGACCTATCTCTGGGCCCAGCACCTAGATGTTATGACTCTCCTGCCTGGTCCATGCCCACAAAAAAGAGAGTGACTTATACTAGGATCAACTCACAAATGATTCCATTCTTCTGCATGATCCCAGCCTGCATGGCTTATTGTGACATCTCTAGGTTCATCATCTAGATGATGTGACTCTCCTTTTCTTCCTGGGAGCTGTCCATAATGAGGATTGTGACACATCACTTGGCCCAACACCTATGTGATATGACTTCCTTCTTTTGCCTGGACCTATCAGTTTGGGTGATTGTGTCATATAGCTTTACTCGGCACCTAGATTATGTGACTGTCCTGTTTCTCCTGATTCCTACCCACAGAGGTCATTGCAACATATCGCTGAGCCCCTCATTTAGGTAATTTGACTCCTGCCTGGGCCCTCCCCTCAGTGATTTTTGTGGCATAGTTTTTGACTCAGCACCTAGGTAATGTGACTCTTCCCCACTGCTTGGACTCTGTCACAGAAGGTATTGTGATGTATCACTGGGCCTGACACCTAGGTGAAGATACTGTCTTCTCCTGCCTGGGCCCTGCATAAATTGTACATTTTGACATGTCACTGGGTTCAACACATGGGTGATTCAACTCTCTCACATGTACCATGAGCATGGGGTTACTGGGACATTTTTTGTTATTGTTGTTCATCACCTAAGTGATATGACTCCTCTCTGATCCCTGTCAAAAGGAAAGATTGTGACATATCACTCAAACCAGAACTTCGTTGATGTGACTCTTCTGTCTAACAACCACATATTTTGGTTGTTGTGACATTTCACTGGGCCAAACACCTAAAAAATGGGAGGCTCCCACCTCAGCCCTGTCCACAAGGGTTCTTATGACATATATCTGCATCCATTACATAAAAGATGTGATGCCTTTTCTGCCTGCACTCTGCCCACAGGAATGATTGTGACACACTGCAGGGCCCAGCCACCAGGTGATGTGTCTCCTGCATGTGCCTAACTTTCAGGAGAAAATTGTAACATGCCACTGGTTAAAAATCCAGATGATGTGACTGTCCTGCCTTTTCACAGCCCTCAGGGAAAAAAATTACCTATCATTTGCCCAGCATCCAGGTGATGTCACTCTCCTGAGTGACAAGTTGGTTGGTGACATATATCTCGGCCCAGCTCACAGGTTTGATGATGACTCTAATACCTCGTACCAGCCAATAGAAGAGATACTGTCTCTCACAGCTAGGCTTAGAAAAAGGAGTAAAATTCCTGGCTGGGTGTGGTGGCTCACGCCTGTAATCCCAGCACGTTGGGAGGCCAAGGTGGGTGGATCACCTGAGGTTGGGAGTTCAAGACCAGCCTGACCAACATGGAAAAACCCTGTCTCTACTAAAAATACAAAAAATTAGCCAGACATGTTGGCACGTGCCTGTAATCCCAGCTACTTAGGAGGCTGAGGCAGAAGAATTGCTTGGACCCAGGAGGCGGAGGTTGTGGTGAGCTGAGATCACGCCATTGCACTCCAACCTGGGCAACAAAAGTGAAACTCCATCTCGCAAAAAAAAAAAAAAAAAAAAAGGAGTAAAATGCCGGTCTGCTCTCTGTATGAAGGTTATAGAGAATTACCACTCTCTTGTATATTGTATAAAGCACTCGGATAGTACAGAGCATGTCATCATAGGACCCAGCAAACTGGTTAGATCATGTTTCATGTAAGCACTCTCTGCCAAGTTTTAGGATTGTCATCCTCACATATAGAAAAGCCCACTGATGAGATCATAATTGTGAATGGATGCAGTCCACAGTTAAAATTGTGACTATCATGTGTGAACATGTGGCCACAGTTGAGATGGTGACTCATTTCTAAACCCAGTTTATAGGTGGGTGAGGACTCTCCTCTCTGGACCCAGCCAATTGGAGAGATGTTGACTCTCATACCTAGACTTAGGGTCACATTAGATCATGGGTCCAAAGCAGTGCAAAGTTCTCAGAGCAGGTTGCAACTCTCATGCACACCATATACAGTCCACAAGAGAGTGCCCTGACAGGGACAAACACACAGGTGAGATTGTGAAATTTATATTCACACCCAGTCAGTACCAAAGATTCATCCACTTACACTCTTCTTTTGAGGTTCTGAATCACACTTTTAGAGGCAGTTCAATGTTGGAAAATTGACTCTCATTTGTGGATTTTGTCCACAGTTGGGTTAGTGACTTATTAACCAAAATTCAGCACACCTTTGTGACTGCAACTTCACTAAGGAGCATAATTTATTTATTTATTTTGAGATGGAGTTTTGCTCTTGTTACCCAGGCTGGAGAGCAGTGGTGTGATCTTGGCTCACTGCAAACTCTGCTTCCTGGGTTCAAGTGATTCTTCTGCCTCAGCCTCCTGAGTAGCTGGGATTTTGGGTGCCCACCACTGTGCCAGTTAATTTTTTGTATTTTTAGTAGAGCTGGGGTTTCACCATGTTGGTCAGGCTGGTCTTGAACTCCTGACCTCAAGTGATCTGCTTACCTTGGCCTCCCAAAGTGCTGGGATTACAGGTGTGAGCCACCATGCCCAGACTAAGGCACATCATTTGCAAAAGAAATTGAGGCTCTTATGCACAGATCCAGTCCACCATTGAGATTGTGACCCCGTACTTAGATACAACACGCAGGAGGTGTTGACTCATCCTTTGACTCAGAACATGAGTAATTGTTAATATCATCACAAGACCTTTCTACAAGTGTCATGTGATATGCATCTTAGCCCAGCATCTGAGTTATTTGTCTTTTTTTCCTAGTCCCAGCTCACAGTGCCATATCACTGGGCCCAGACCCTTGGTAGTATGATTCTATTCTGCCTTGATACAGCCCACAGTGGTCATTGTGACATATTGCTGGGTGTTGCCCCCAGGTGAGTCGACTCTTCTGCCTTGGTGCTGCTCTCAGATGTATTGTGACATATTGCTGGGCCTATGTTATGTTAATCTTTTGCTTGTACGCTAAACACATAGGCCATTGTAACATTGCTGAGTCCAACACCTAGGTGATGTAACACTTCATCCTGGACCTGTCTACAGAGGGGATTGTAATATATGTCTTCACCAGTCATCCTGGAAATGTGACTTACTTTTCCTGGCTCTTCCCTAATCACAGGGGATATTGGGACATATTGTTGGGCCCAGCTCCTAGCTGATGTGATACTATTTTTTAGGTTCTGCTCACAAAAGAGATTATGACATATGACTGTGCCTAACACTAAGGTGTTGTTACTATTTTTTGCTTTGGCTCTGCCCTTAGAAGGCATTGAGACATACGGCTGGGCTCGGCACTAAGAAGATGTGAGTCCTCTGCCTGAAGCCTGACCACAGGGAGCATTGTGACGTATTTCTTGACCCATTACAATCTCTCCTATGGGCAAAACTGAGGTAAATGCCCTTTTTACCTACGTGATGTGACCTTCCTCTTCTGCCTGGGCCATGCCCACAGAATAGAGAGTGACTTATTGCTGGGGCAAGCAAAACAGCGATGTAATTATTCTGCCTGGTCCCTGCACACAGGAGTCACTGTGATATTTGTTTGGGTCTCCCACCTGGATGATGTGCCTCTTTTCTTCTGAGATTTGTCCACAGTGGGAATTGTGATATGCCACATGATGTAGCTCCTATGTGATGTGACTCTGATGTGCCTCTTTTCTTCTGGGGTTTGTCCACAGTGGGAATTGTGATATGCCACTTGACATAGCGCCTATGTGATGTGACTCTTCCTCATTCTTGGCTTCTTTCCACTGGAGTGACTGGAATGTAAAGCTGAGCCCAGCATCTAGGCTGTGTCTCTCCTCTTCTTTATAAGCCCTACTCACAAAGGACATTGTGACATATCTCTAGGCTTCTCACCTAGGTAATGTGACTTTTTTACCTATGTCCTCCCCTCAGGGGTATTGTGAAATACTGCTAGACCCAGAACCTAGGTGATAGGAGTCTCTGCTACTGCTTGGGTTGTGCTTAAGAAGAAATTGTGAGGTACATTTAGGTGCATCTAGCACCTAAGTGATGTTACTCTCCTCTTGTGCCTGAGACCTGCATGCATCTTTTTTGTGTGTTTTTTTGGTTTGTTTGTTTGTTTTTGAGATTCACTCTTGTTGCCCAGGCTGGAGTGCAATGGCGCAATCTCAGCTCACCGCAACCTTCATCTCCCAGGTTCAAGCAATTCTGCCTCAGCCTCCTGAGTATCTGGGATTACAGACATGTGCCACCAAGCTTGGCTAATTTTTGTATTTGTAGTAGAGATGGGGTTTCTCCATGTTGGTCAGGCTGGTCTCGGACTCCCAACCTCAGGTGATCCACCCACCTCAGCCTCCTAAAGTGCTGGGATTACCAGTGTGAGCCACCACACCTGGCCAGCGTATTTCAACCTGTCCCTGGGTCCAACAACATAGTGATGTGACTTTCCTGCATGGGCTCTCACACAGAACTATTCTAACACATCTTTTCATTCATTATCTTGGCGATTTGACTTTTCTGTTCCACTTCAGTACTGCCAAAAGAAAAGTTTGTGACAGATCGCTGGACCTAGCACCTAGGTGATGTGACTTTTCACTTGCCTGAGACCTGCGTATTTTGGTTATTGTGACATATTACCGAAACAAACACCTAGGGGTTGGAAGAAGATCCTGGCTCTTCTTTCTATACAAAAGTCATAGAGAATTACAACTCCCTCACATATGTAAAGCCCTAGTGTGTTGGAGAATGTCATAACAGGGTCCACCCTGCAGATGAGATAGTGTTTGTCCTATGAATACACCACCAAAGTTTAGAAGAATTGTCATCCTCACACACGGACAGAACCCACTGGTGAGATCCTGAATCTCACATCAATGTGCACTCCACAGTTGGAACTTTGACTGTCATATGTGAACATATGGCCACAGCTAAGATAGTGACTTTTTCTTTTCTTTTCTTTTTTTTTTTTTTTTTTTTTTTTTGAGACAGAGTCTCACTCCTGTTGCCCAAGCATGGAGTGCAGTGGCACCATATTGGCTCACTGAAACCTTCGCCTCCTGGGTTCAAGTGATTCTTTTGCTTCAGCCTCCCAAGTAGCTAGGATTACAGGCATATGCCACCACATTCCAAAGTGTTGGGATCACAGGCATGAGCCACTGCACCAGGTGACTCTCTTTTTTTAAATTATTATTATTATTTTTTTTATTGAGATAGAGTTTCGCTCTTGTTGCCCAGGCTGGAGTGCAATGGTGTGATCTCGGCTCACTGCAACCTCTGCCTTTCGGGTTCAAGCAATTCTCCTGCCTCAGCATCCTGAGTAACTGGGATTACAGGCACCTGCCACCAAGCCTAGCCAATTCTTTGTATTTTTAGTAGAGACGAGGGTTTCACTATGTTGGTCAGGCTGTCACAAACTGATGATCTCAGGTGATCCGCCCACCTTGGCCTCCCAAAGTGTTGGAATTATTGGCGTTAGCCACTGCACCCAGCTGGTGATGACTCATTTCTAAACCCAGCTCATAGGAAGTTGAGAATTCTCTTATCTGTACTCAGCCAATTAGAGAGATGTTGACTCTGGGCTTAGAACCACAGAAAATATTCTGGATTTCCTTCTTGTACAAAGGTTACAGAGGATCACCACTCTTGCATATTGTATAAAGCCCTCAGGTGACATGGAGAGTGTCACAGGAGTGCACAGCACACAGGTGAGATAGTGTTCTTGAATGCACATCCAGGCAACAATAAAGATTGTCATTCTCCCACATAAACATATCCCACTGTTGAGGTTCTGAATCTCACACGTGGAGGCTGTTGAAAGTTGGAGAATTGACTATCATATGTGGATCTGGTTCACAGGTGGGCTGGTGACTCTCAGACCAAACTTCAGCACACACATGAGGCAGTGACTGCACTGAAAGGATAAGTCTGCAGAAGAAATTGTGGCTCTCTTGCAAAAAGTCTGTCAGTTCTTGAGATTTTTACTCATGTACTCAGACCCAACATACAGGAGGTGTTAACTCTCATATCTAGAATGTGGACATGTATGAAATTTCTAATCTAATTCCTGGAATTTCCTTCAGGTGTGATTATGTCTGCTAAGCATTGTAGTGATTTGACTCTCCTGCCTTGGCCCAGCCCAGAGATGAGATTGTGACATATCTCTTGATTCTGCACCTCAAAGATGTGACTCTCTTCCAGCCTTGGTGCTGCCCACAGGTGCCATTGTGACGTATGGCTGGACCTTCCACACAGGTGATGTCTTTTTTTCTTGGTGCTGCCCACAGAGTGCATTGTGACATATTACTAAGGTCTGCACTCAGGTTATGTGACTCCTTTTTTTTTTTCTAAGCCCTATATTTGCATGTTAGGGCATATTACTAGGCCCAAAATCTATAAAATGGAAGGCTTCTGTCTGGGCCCTGTCTACAGAGGGCCTTGTGACATATCTCTGCATCAGTCACCTAGGAGATGTTACTCCATTTTTGCCTGCATTCTGCCCACAGGAAAAATTGTGAATTATCACTAGGCCCAGGTACAGGGTGATGTGTCTCTCCTACATAGGCCTTGACCCTAGAAAGCATTGTTACCTATTGCTGGACTCAGCACCCAGGAGATGTGACTCTGCTGCTTGTATCCTGCTTTCAGGAGAAGGTTGTAACATATTCCTAGCTGAGTATTAAAGTGATGTGACAGTCCTGTCTGGTTCCTGCCCTCAGTAAAGATTGTGATGTATTCCTGGCCAAAAACCCAGGTGATGTGACTCTTCTCCTCTCTGCCTATTCGTAGGTAGGATTGTAAATTATATTTTGGCCTAGCTCACAGGTGCAATGGTGAGTCTCATACCTCAAACCATCCAATAGGAGAGAGGCTGTCTTTTATAGCTAGGCCTTGGGTAATGATTAAGATCCAGAGTCTCCTTTTTTGTACAAAGTCATAGGAAATTACCACTTTCTTGCATACTATATCAATCCCTTGCTGGGCATGGTGGCTCATGCCTCCCAAAGTGGCTCAGCACTTTGGGAGGCTGAGGTGGGTGGATCACCTGAGGTCAGGAGTTCGACACCACTCTGACCAACATGGTGAAACCTCATCTCTACTAAATACAAAAAATTAGCCAGGTGTGGTGGCACATGCCTGTAATCCCAGCTACTTGGGAGGCTGAGGCTGAAGAATCGCTTGAACCTGGGAGGTGGATCTTGGGGCCCGTGCCGGGGGTGGTGGAGAATGAACAGATACAAGAGACAAAGACAAACAGAGAACATGGCGGCCGCACCTAGAGCCTCCGCCTCACTTTATTTATACTCCATAAATCCCACGTCAGCAAAAATAACACAATGCAAAACAAACTTTCTGCACCCAGATATAACCTTCTGCTTAGTTCTTTGTCTCTAAGTTCTTTCTTATTTTGTCTGCCTCCTTGGTGCCTACTAGAGTTCATTAAAAGTTCAACTAGAGACAGTATCCTTGACTACAGGAGTTCATTAAAAGTGCAACTAGCTAGAGATACTGTCCTTGAGCCTTATCCATTCTTAGCATATTGTTTTCAATGGCCCCTGCATTTCCCCCTTTTTTGTTTTGCCTCAATCTAAGAAAGGTAGCCCATACTTGTTCCTGTTTTTTCCTTTGTTTTTGGATGCGACGGAGGGAGCATCGGATTACCAGGAGAAGTAGACTCAATCCAAGCGCCCAAAGCAATATACTTCCAGAGATTGTAGAAATCCATGCTTTCATCTGGGTCCATGGATTAAAAGCAGCAAGGCGTTGACCCAACTCCTACATAGTAGCTGCTCCGGACAATACATGTAATTGTTGTTGAAATGCTTCAGAAATGTTTTGAGTGAGTTCTTGGGTGTCCAAACTAATATTTTCATGGCCTATTAATAATCTTCGGATTTCGGTCCAATTCTGAGAAACATTAAAAGGCACAGGTGTTACGCAAAATTGAGTGGAGTTCCAATCACATTGCAATGTTATTCGAGTACTGAGGACAGTGAGCTGATCTCCAAGCCACGTTAAGGCTTGCTCCACCTTGTCCAATCTTTCAGCGAGTTGAGAGTCAATGTTCCGTTGTTGAAGCCACAACCGATGAGATTGCTCATGCCATTGCTGCACAAATTCAGCATTTTGTATTCTTTGGTGTAGCGCGAGCCCTGCCACAGCCACAGTGAAGGCAATGGCAACAAGGCTCATCACCAAGGCAATTATAAGTCCAAGGGCACGATGGGTCTGCTGAAGGGAAGTCCAAATATAAGTCTCAAGAGGTGATGCCCCCCACGGTCGCGTAAGGTTGACAGGTAGCCAAATTTCCTTACGAGCTCTGAGGATATAAATATCCCCCGTAAAACTGCGCCACCAGGAATGATTGAGGCAAGACAAAAATGTACACGTATCTTTACAATTAACAATCCCCGTATCATTATCCCATGTTAAATTCCCCGCTAACAATAAATAAGGCTTTCGGACACAAGCAATAATATATCGGGAGATATTCCGATGTAATTGAATATGAAAGGGGTTATTTGGGTTAGAAAGATTAAGGGACATATTTCCCACAAAAGTACTAATGGCATCACCTGCAGCTAATAACTTCCAAAGATGACTTTGTACTTGTAAAGAGTATTTAAGATGAGGCATAGGTGGCGACAAGCCTCCTTCACGCCATACCAAAGTTTCATTACCGACAGCAGCAATATTTTTATTTACCCAGTGCCATTTCAAAGGTATGTGACTAAATTTTGTTTGAAAATCACCGTGCACACTCCAATCAATTACTTGCAGCCCATTATATTCTAATAAAATCCGGGGCTTAGTTCCCCGACAATGTTGCCACTCCAATACCTCAATATTAGGGGAAACCTCTGGAATAGGACAAAAAGGTAAGGAACTAGGAATAGTCTCATTAATATATACAGTATGATTATAATGAAAACTTCTAGTTACAATAATAACAGTATTGGCAGCCACATGGCTATGATTATAGCGAACAGCCCAAGCTTCATGTGATTTTCGGAGACAATGAGGACTATTTCCCATGCAAATCAGAAGTCCTTCCACTCCAAATTGGTATGTGTTATTATTCCCGTTTCCCGTTCTATGTTGTCCTTGTCCATATAGGGGGACGGCATCCAAGTAGTGTCATTGGTGAAAACCTTAACTTCCACCTCCCCCCAGGCGACTCCCTGATACAAGGGTGGAAAGGGAATATAAGTCCAATATTCATACAAAGCCTCACTAAGGGAAATAAGTCCCCCGCTGAGGCACATCCAACAAAGGAAGAGATGCATGCTGAGTCCAGTTTTCTTTTCAACAGGGTTTCAATCGCCTTGTAGGAAACCACTCAGGTCCGCTCCCTGTAAGGACAAGAGCATAGCCCCGTCCCTGTTTTAGAACTTGCCCCTGTGCATACTTACCTTCTTCATTAGGATACCAAACCTTTAAATTGTCGGTGGGGACTATCATCGAGGGAGGTGAGGAAAGATGAGTTACGGCAGCAGAGTCCTGCAATTGTCTCCATTGATTCAAAAAATTTAAGGTAAACAAAACCTTTAAAATCTGATTTCTGGGGGACTCATTTCCCCCTTTTTTGTTTTAGCAGTTGAGTTTTTAAGGTTAAATTTGCGCGCTCAATGATGGCTTGACCTTGACTGTTGCCCGGGATACCGGTGAGATGTTGAATATTGTATTGCTGTAAGAAAACTTGTAACTTACAAGAAACATAGGCAGGGGCATTATCAATTTTAAGTATTAGAGGAATGCCCATGATGGCGAAACAAGCTAAGAGATGAGTAATAACAGAATCAGCTTTTTCAGATGGCAAAGGAGTTGCCCATTGAAAATGAGAGAAAGTATCAATGGTATGATGAACATACTTTAATCGTCCAAAAGAAGGGACGTGTGTGACGTCCATTTGCCAAATCTGATTAACTTGAGTACCTCGTGGATTAAACCCAGGATGGAAAGATGGAATGCTCAAAGGAGCACAAGAAGGACAAGCTCGAATAAGAGAACGAGCTTGTTTACGAGTTAAATGAAATTGTTGTTGAAGGCCAGAACTATTAGCGTGATGTAGAGCATGTTCTTGTTTTGTAGTCTGTAGGTGGCTGATTAAAAGTGAATTAATCTGAGCATTACCATGAACTAACAGTCCAGGAAGTTGAGAATGAGAACGAAGATGAGTGATGAATAAAGGAGCTTGACGTTGGCTCAAAGTAGAAGACAACAAAAAAAGAGTTTTTGAAGAGAAGAAGTAGCACAAAGAGGTAGAGTGGCTTGAGAAATATAAGAAGTAACATACACGGCGTATTGAGAATCACTAACAATGTTACAACTGGTGGAAGGGAAATCAAGTAAGACCATGAGAATAGCAAACAATTTTCCCTGTTGCACCGAGGGATAAGAATAAACTGTAACTCGAGATTGATGAACACTCCAATATTCAGCTTTACCATTACTACTAGTATCAGTGAAAAAAGTAGGACCTTGAACAGGAAATATAGATATTGGTGAGAAGGGCAATACAGAATGCTGCCTAAAGAATGAAAAAATTGGAGACTTAGGATATTGGGTAGAAAATTGTCCGACAAATGAAGCGCAAGCAACTTGCCAAGAATCAGAAGTGGCAAGAAGATAAGTAATCTGACTATGAGTAAATTGAGAAATAACGAAGGAAGGATTTCCTCCCCAGAGCTGTCGACAGCGATGTCATCCTTTGATGATTAATTTAGCTAAATGATCAATATAAGTAGTCAAGCGTTTAGATGTTTTGTTGGACAAAAAGATCCATTCTAACGGCTGATTTGTTTGATGAGTCATTCCTGTGGGATAATGTAAAGTATGAAATAAACAAAAGGAAAGGGGAACGTCGGGAAGGATATAATGTAAATGGGCTTTTTGAAGCTGCTCTTCTACCAGCTGGAGTTCCTGTAAAGCCAAAGGAGTTAAATGACGTGGGCTGTCCAAGTGACTGTTTCCTTCTAGAATAGAAAAAAGATGTTGTAATTGATACGTTGGTATTCCTAAAACAGGACGCATCCAATTAATGTCTCCTAAAAGCTTTTGAAAGTCATTTAATGTTTTTAAATGATCACATCGAATTTTTAATCTTTTGGGTTGAATATTTTGTGGTCCCAAGGCATAAACTAAATATTGAACAGGAAAATCCACTTGAATTTTTTCTGGGGCTATATTAAGTGAGTATAAAGAAAGCTGAGTTTGTAACGATGCGAAAGCATCTTGCTGCTTTTCTTTAGTAGGTGCAGCAAGAAGAATGTCATCCATATAATGATATAAAAGAACAGAAGGGTGACACTTTCGAACAGGATCCAGAGCCCGATGGACAAATTCTTGACACAAGGTAGGGCGATTTAACATTCCTTGAGGTAAAACCTTCCACTGATACCGAGAAAGTGGCTGAGAATTATTAAAAACAGGGACAGAGAAGGCAAAATGCTCACAATCCTTTTGATCCAAAGGAATAGAGAAAAAACAATCCTTTAAATTAATAACCATGAGCAACCAATCTTGAGAAATCATAAAAGGGTTAGGAAGGCCAGGTTGTAAGGATCCCATGGGTTGAATACATGCATTAATAGCATGAAGATCTGTTAATAGTTTCCATTTACTTCTTCTTTTTTTTTTTTTTTACTTACATGAAGACAGGGGAATTCCATGGAGAAGTACTAGGCTCTATATGGCCTAAGGATAATTGTTCCTGAACCAGGTTGTCCAAGGCCTTAAGCTTTTTACGTGTTAAAGACCACTGTTTAATCCATATAGGAACATTAGTTTTCCAAGTCAAAGGAAGGGCTTGAGGCTGCTGAACAGTGGCTACATGTTTAAAGATTTTTCAAGGGGATTGTGGCCCATGAAGAACATCATATTCTTGGAAGAATTAGAGACATGAGGAATAGAAACAAAAGCTCCAAATTGTTGCAATAAATCTCGGCCCCATACATTTAGGGCAATAGGAACAATATAAAACTGAACTTGGGCCATTTGATCATCCGGCCCTCAACAATTTAAGGATTGAGAACTTTGATACACCTCAGAGGCGGAACCTAATCCTGTAAGAGAAACAGCAATAGGCTGTTTAGGCCACTGCAAAGGCCATTGATCAGAGGCAATAATGGAAACGTCAGCTCCAGTGTCAACCAAGCCCTGAAAAATTTGTCCCTCTACTTTGAGGGGAAATAAGGGTGTTTGTTGAGTTACTAAAGTTTCCCAAAAAATATGTTTACCCATGCTTCCAAAACCTCCGGTTCTTTCTTGCCTCCATGAAGGAAACTGAAAATAGGGTAGTACAAGGAGTTGTGCAATTCACTGCCCCTCTTTCAGGGATATAGGTTTATGAGCCTGAGCCATAATTTGAATTTCCCCTTTATAATCAGAATCTATAACACCCAAATGAACTTGTAAACCCTGTAAAATGCTACTACTGCATCCTATAAGCAATCCAACAGTATGTGGAGGTAGTGGCCCAAAAACACCTGTAGCCAATTTAACAATCCCCATTTTTGGGGTGAGTTCGATGGCCTGCAAAGTCACAACATTAGCAGCAGCGCTACCAGAGGTAGCAGAAAAAAGCTGAGCTACTAAAAATTGGGAGTTAACATTGATTGAATGGCTTGCTGATGCTGGACCCCCGAGCTGACTGGAAATTGCAAATGAAGAGGGCTTGTATTGTTGTTGTTGCCCCAAGCTGAAGGGCCCCTTTGCAAGTTTCCTGATCCAGAGGTTAAAAGATTACCATCTTTGTCCACCTTAGTGTGACATTCATTAGTCCAGTGTCGCCCTTTGCCGCAACAACGACAGGGCTCAGTAGGAAGCTTTTTAAATTCTACTTTGGAGGAGTCACTCCTATTAGATAACTTACGGCACTCCTTTTTAAAATGACCGGTCTTTCCACATTAGAAGCAAACTCCCTTTTTCCCCATGAATGCCTTAGATAAAGCTCCAGCAAACAACTGAGCATTGTAGGCAGCCCCTCCCACTCCTGCACAGGCTCTAATGAAATCTTCTATTTGTAAGTTTCCAGTAGCTTTTAGAGGACACAACAACCTCTGACATTCCTGATTAGCATTCTCAAAAGCTAGTGTGGTTACCAGGATTTTGCCTGCTGCCCCGTTACCCACAGTCTTTATTACAGCATCTTGGAGCCGAGCAACAAAATCAAGATGAAGTTTATTGGCACTCTGCAAAACCTTAACAAAAGACAAGGCAGCTTTCCCCGATGATTCTACTTTACACCAACCCTTTAAAAACAGTCCTTTAACTTATGATAATGCCATATCATCGAGTCCAGATTGAGCCGCTACGGTAGCAAACTGACCAGTATCTGTTAATCGCTCCTCTGTTGGCCCTGGAGGATTTTTAGCAGCAATACGGCGGGCCTGTTTTTTAGCATCTTCCAGCCACCAACTGCGTAGCTGAAGCCACTGAGAGCGGTCCAAAACAGCCTTCCCCAAAGTCTCCCAATCAAGAGGCAAAAACAAATTCTCAGAGGAGAAAGAATCTAGAAGCCCCATGACAAAAGGAGATTGAGGGCCATAATTAGCAACAGCTGCCTTCATTTCTTTAAGAAATTTAAATTGAAGAACATTATACTGCACATTTATACCCCTTGAGGAAATTGGTCATTAGGACCAAAAGGTTGCCTAATAATGGGGAACAATTGTAGAGGATCCTCATCCTCCTGAGAATTCAATACCTTAATTACAGCTTTAGCAGTAGAAGTGGGAACAGCAAAAACCGTGCCTGAACGAGGCAGCATTTCCACTGGCGGTGGTGGTGGTGGTGGAGGAAAACTGTCCTCCTCCTCCGCCTTAGGTACTGATGGGGGTGGATGAACCACGGGAAAAGTAAAAACAGGAGTGGGTGGAAGAGAAGGTTGAGGGGGAGATAACTGCATTGTAAAATTTGTTGTAACAATTGAACAACCGACTGAAGCTCCTTTTGAATTTCTGATTCCTTTTCATGAGACACATTATCACACAAAGGACCTTCTCCTTCAGTTACAGAATTATCTAAAGGAGGGGAAACGGCTATCGGAGACTTCAAAGACTCCTCATCCCCGCCTTCTCCCTTTTCAGAGTCTGTCTCTAAGAGCTCCAAAGCCTGAGTAATAGAGGCACAAAGGGCCCACAAAGGTGCTGACATTACATCGCCGCGCTGATGCGCTTGACGAAGGGTCTTAACAACCTGTTGCCACTCTCGCTTATTTAATTGTACTTCAGTTTGATATTGAAACCAAGAGCAATGTTGTTCCACATGAGCAAACAATTTCCGCAAAGTTCTCTCTTTTACATCAACCCCAATTGAAAGTAAAAGCCATTGTAATAATCTTAAATATTCTGAGGCCAAGGAACTGGAATTCCCCATAATGAAAGCTTAAGAAGGTTCCCCTTAACAATTCCCGGGTTTTACCCGCTCCTAGGGGGTTCCCCTTATGTTCCCCACTACTCACCCTGTGCACCCTGTTCGCTGCGCCACTTCTTGGGGCCCGTGCCGGGGGTGGTGGAGAATGAACAGATACAAGAGACAAAGACAAACAGAGAACATGGCGGCCGCACCTAGAGCCTCCGCCTCACTTTATTTATACTCCATAAATCCCACGTCAGCAAAAATAACACAATGCAAAACAAACTTTCTGCACCCAGATATAACCTTCTGCTTAGTTCTTTGTCTCTAAGTTCTTTCTTATTTTGTCTGCCTCCTTGGCGCCTACTAGAGTTCATTAAAAGTTCAACTAGAGATAGTATCCTTGACTACTGGAGTTCATTAAAAGTGCAACTAGCTAGAGATACTGTCCTTGAGACTTATCCATTCTTAGCATATTGTTTTCAATGGCCCCTGCAGGCGGAGGCTGCATTAAGCCAAGATTGTGCCATTGCGCTCCAACCTGGGTAACAAGAGCAAATCTCAGACTGAAAAGAAAAACAAAAAAACAAATTAGATTTAAAAAATATGTTATGCCCAGACCGTTTGTTCCCAGAAGAAGACCACCAGAGTCCAGAGTCAAAGCCAAGCGGCAAGGATCTTTAATGCAAGTTCGAACTTGGTCCCTCCGTTCCACAACATACAAGAGGGCCCCAAACAATGCGTGCGCTTGCTATTTATAGCTCGAGGTAAACAGGACTTGTCAGGTTACAGAGGAACAAGGCATTTCTCTAGGCTACAGCATTACAATGGGTTTACATGTTAATGTGAAGTTATGCTTTTAGCAACCTTCTGATAGATTCCTGCGCTTTTACAAACGGTTGTAACCTTATTGCAGCTTCCCCAGGTGTTGTTTTTCTTCATGTGTTTGTGTCGGGCAGGCATATGGGGCTCAGGAAGTTGGGACAAAATAGAGGATTGTTTGTACTGGGCCCAGGACTAAGATATGTGGCAGACATTGGTAATTAGAGCAGGACAGAGACTTTCACAACGTTTGTCCTTACAATGTCTGGAGTCTATAGATAACCTTAATCGGTTAGGTCCGGGGTCGATCTTTAACTAGGCTCAGGGCGCCGCCCGGGCTGTTTGCCTGTGGACTTCATTTCTGCCTCTTAGTCTCTTCATTTGATCTCTTTCATTCCCCCCTTTCTCAGGTACCTCTGGAGCCAATCTTGGGTCTTATAAGTCTGATTCTGTTTCAGCGTTTACAGGTTGTTATTGGGCTCTGAGGACCATGTGCTGTATGGTGTCAAACCTTTCCCTGACAAACCGCAAAATTCTGTTAATAACACAAGGTCCTACGGTAAGCAGAAATAGTAGACTTAGCAGAGGTCCAAGGAAGGGGGCTAACAGGGGAAACATAGAGGAATTTTACCATTGTCATCATGACACTGAGATTACAAACTTTACAAAGTAATAGAATATTACAAAGTAAGTGGGGGCAGGATGAGAGCACAGGATGGTGTTAACATTAAAATTGGTAATGAAATTTTGGGCACACATAGTCATTGATAACATTTTATCAGGAAATAGGGTTTAAGAGCAGACAACCTGACTGACCAAAATCTATTAGGTGGGAATTTCCTCATCCTAATAAGCCTGAGAGCACTACAGGAGGCCGGGGCTTATTTCATCCCTTCGGCTTCAACTGTAAAAGGCGGCACGCCTCCAAGGGGGTCGTTTATAGGCCTACCCTCAGAGCGCATTCTCTTTCTCAGGGATATTCCTTGCTGAGAAAAAGAATTCAGCGATATTTCTCCTATTTGCATTCAAAAAGAGAAGAAATATGGCTCTGTTCCGTCCGGCTCATCGGCGGCCAGTTCAAGGTTACCTCCTTGTTCCCTGAACATCACTGTTATCCTGTTCTTTTTTCAAGATGCCCAGATTCCATATTGTTCAAACACACATGCTCTACAAACCATTTGTGCAGTTAACTCAATCATCACAGGGTCCTGAGGTAACATATATCCTCCTCAGCTTACAAAGAAGATGATGGGACTAAGAGATTAAAGCAAAGACATAGGAAATTACAAAAGTATTAAAGTAAAGACAGACATAAGAAATTACAAAAGTATTAATTTCGGAGAACTAATAAAATGTCCATGAAACCTTCATATTTTATGTTTTTTTTTTTTTTTTTTTTTTTTTTTGCCGTGGCTTCAGCCAGTCCCTCCATTTAAGGTCTCTGACTCCCCGCAACATTCTCTCTCCCTTTTTTTCTATATAAATGTGCCATGGCGATGAAGGCTCGTTCGTTCTCTCCATTGTGGCATAGGATTCTTTGACTGGTCCAGCACACTAAAAACAAACCGATTAAACAGAGACACATAATTCCAAAATTTACTGCAGTAGAGTTCTCAATAGACTTAATCTAAGTTGTGGGGTTTTAATCCATAAAAAAATTTTTTTTTACTTGATCTAATGCCTCAGTTCCAGGCACAATATTTAAATGACTTTGAGAGGCTTTAAAATTTGTTGTTCTAGCCGGGCGCGGTGGCTCAAGCCTGTAATCCCAGCACTTTGGGAGGCCGAGACGGGCGGATCACGAGGTCAGGAGATCGAGACCATCTGGCTAATACGGTGAAACCCCGTCTCTACTAAAAATACAAAAACTAGCCGGGCGAGGTGGCGGGCGCCTGTAGTCCCAGCTACTCGGGAGGCTGAGGCAGGAGAATGGCGGAAACCCGGGAGGCGGAGCTTGCAGTGAGCTGAGATCCGGCCACTGCACTCCAGTCGGGCGACAGAGCGAGACTCCGCCTCAAAAAAAAAAAAAAAAAAAAATTTGTTGTTCTAATTTAGAAATGTCTAAAGTGAGATAATTTCCTCTTCCCTGTAGATGGTGTTTTGCCATGTCCCAGTGATGTTTAGACTCATTATAAACTTGGGGTGTAATACAAAAATCTGAAGTATTCCAGTCACACTGTAACTGGAAACGATACCTAATGGAAATATTTATCATCAATTCTTTTTTTTCCAGTTAGGCAGGGCAACAATCATCTGTGGGACCAGGTATCTACACACTATTATTAACATATATTTTAATAGGATTATCCATCCTTGTGACTGCCCGAATTAAGGGCGGGAAAGGCACATAAGCCCAGTAGGTATAGTTAGCTGCAGCTGCTCCTGCAGGCATGGGGAGACTTACCACCGTTGATACAACCATTAAAGCTGCAAGCAGCATTTTTTTTCTGAGGTTTGTGTCACCTTTGCGCTGGCTAGGCTTTTTCTAGCTAACAGTGTCAGCTTCTTTAACTGTGCTCAGGTCGGCAGCTCTGCCTTCCTGGTGCGTGGTGACTTTATCAGTTTTTCTAATATCACCACTTGATTTATCCTGCGAGTCAATGGTGCTCGATGACGGTGTTTCTGTCTCCGTGGAGGCGCTTTTCTTTGCATCTCCGATGGGTTCATTGTAGAACTTCAAATGTTTAGTGGGTATCCAAATAGGAAGCTGATTTTCTCCTAGTGAAACACAAGCAAAACTTCTCCCCAGGTTATTACCTTCCCTTCTCATGTCCTATCTTTGTTGTAACAAAGTGAACAGCTGGTGTAACTGATTATCTATGCTATATTTAATTAGAGCTGTCTTAACATCCTTTGTAGCCTGTACTACATTGCAGAATCTGATATAATATTAACAGGTTGATTAAAATTTTAACACTGTAATGACTGCAACCAACTCTGCTCTTGAGCTGATTGATATTGAGTTTTGATTACTCGCTCTTTCGGCCCTCTGTAAGTCACTTTTTCATTGCTGGGACCATCAGTGAATACTGTCAGAGCATTTTCTAAAGGTTTATGTCTGGTAATTTTAGGTAAAATCCAAGTAGTCAATTTTAAAAACTGGAAGATTTTTTTTTGGGTAATGATTATCAATTCTTACAAAATCTGCAAGGCCAATTTGCCATGCACCAGAATTGATAAAGGCTCGTTTAACTTGTTCCTTGGTTAAAGGAACAACTATTTTGTCTGGGTCATTACCACACAATTTTATTATTCGTAATCTTGTCTGACCAATTAATGTAGCCATTTGATCCAAGTACAATGTAAAGTTTTAATTGTACTGTGAGGAAGGAATGACCACTCTACAAGATCAGTATTTCGAAAATGATGCCTTTTGGAGAACGCGCAGTGGCGAAAATCAAAAGTTGGAGTGGGGCTAAAGAATCTATTATCTATTTGCATCCTTAAATAATGAAAAGGAGCAGAGGTTTGGATCTTTTAAATGCTATTGTTAGTCCTGTGTTGGCAACCTCTGCTTGCAGAAATGTGTAACAGTCAATTAATTTGTCTCTTGTTTCTGCAGCACCAAATATCATCAATATAGTGAATGATATAACAATCTGAAAATTGTTTCTAACTGGTTGAAGGACTTGACCTACGAAAGCTTGACAAATAGTTGGACTATTAAGCATTCCCTGAGGTAAAACTTTTCACTGAAACCTGGTAGCTGGTCTTTATTATTTATGGCTGGTATAGTAAAGGCAAATTTTTTACAATCTTGCTCCACCAGAGGAATGGTAAACAAAAGCAATCTTTAGACCAATTATAATTAAAAGCCAGTCTTTTGGGATCATGGCCGGAGAGGGCAATCCAGGTTGGAGAGGCCCCACGGGTAGAATTACAGCCTTTACGGCTCTTAAGTCCATTAACATACGCCATTTGCCTGATTTTTTTCTGAATTACAAATACAGGAGAATTCCAGGGTGAGAATGAAGGCTCAGTGTGTCCCTTTTCTAATTGTTTCTTTGCTAATAAGTGTAAAGCTTCCAGTTTTTGCTTTGGTAGCGGCCACTGATTTACCCATACCAGTTTTTCTGTTTTCCAAGTTAATGGAATGGGTTTAGGAGGCTCTACAGTGGCCGCCCCTAAAAAGGATACCCCATTCCTTTTCTTTTTGATTTTTCTTAGTCTCATTGGGACTTTAATGCTATTTTCATTTTTTCATAATCCCTTTCCTGGTATATATCCCATCTTAGTCATGATTTTTTGACTCATGGAGCTGTATAATGGAGCAGCATAATGATTTCTGCACCCCATTGTTGTAACCAATTTTGACCCCATAGATTAACAGGAATTGAAGTAATCATTGGCTGAACAGTACTTTCTTGATTATCTGGCCCTAAACAATGTAAAATCATTGTACTTTCATACACTTCTGAAGCTGTGCCTACGCCGATAAGTCTTGTAACAGCCTTTTGTTTAGGCCAATTTTTTGGCCACTGATTTAAAGCAATGGCAGAGATATCTGCTCCTGTCTCTACCAACCCTTCAAACTGTTTTCCTTGAATAATGGCCTTACACACAGTCTGCTCTCAGAGACCAGACTTGCCCAATATGCAGCCTTTCCTGCCAGATCAGTGCTTCCAACCCTCCTGTTCTTTTTATTTCACTGTTTCCAACTTTAATATAAGGTAGGAGTAATAATTGAGCGATCCTGTCTCCTGGACTGGCACTCCAAGGAATTGAGGAACTAATAACCAATTGAATTTCGCCTTCATAGTCTGAATCAACCACCAGTATGAATTTGAACTCCTTTTAGATTTAAACTTGATCTTCCTAAGATTAGTCCTACAGTCCCCTCAGGCAATGGCCGTATACCCCTGTGGGGACTTTTCGTGGAGGCTCCCCTGGAAGCAGAGAGACTGCTTGTAAAGTACATAGATCTACTGCTGCACTACCACTTGTGGTGGGGGATAATTGCTATATTGTGATAACTGGCTTATTCCCTGAGACACTTGTGACAGTGGGGGTTGTTGTTCCTGAAAACGCTGAGGAACAAAGCGTTGAATTTTAAATGCCCCAGTTTGTTGCGCGGGCCTGAGGCTGGCCCCTCCTCTCATTTCCTGACAGTGAAAGGAGGGGCAGGCGGTTTCCTGGTCTTGGATTTTTCTCCCAGGTCCTAAGGCAGATAGCCCTGATTTGCTCAATGGCCTCATTTGGCATTATTGCTTGTTGGTCAACAGTGCTCCAATTTTGACCTATTCCTAATAGTTGATCTGCCTCTATGTTAATTGGAGGATTGGCAGTCCTATTTCTTCGGACCTGCACTTGTGCCCCATCAATCCACCAAGTCTTAAATTGTAAAAATGAGAGGGTGAAAGTGAGGATTTTGCCAGAATCTCCCAATCATTCCATACTGTAAGTGGGATGATTTTACCTTCCCTACTTGCTTGTTTTAATCTTTGCCAATTTTTTTCCCAACTTTTAGATCTAAAGTTCTCTGTTCCGGAAACCATGGACAAAACTGTTCTATTGTTGAAAGAGCGTAGATTTTTGCTAGACACTTTAACTCCCCCTCTTTTTAAGAGAATTTTTATAAAGCTGCGATGAGGCATATTTACTTTTAGTTTGCTCCATTGTTACCCTAGGTTCTTCCGAGCGCGCAAGCTTACCACAAGGCTGACTGTAGACGTACTCGGGAGTCTCTCGTCGACTTGTCCTCAATGACCATGCTCCGGCGTACCTTCACTTTAGAGAAAAGCTTCCAAGTTGGGCACCAGATGAAGGGGTGGCGTGCCCCTCCACACCTGTGGGTGTTTCTCGTTAGGTGGAACGAGAGACTTTAGAAAAGAAATAAGACCCAGAGACAGAGTATAGAGAAAGAAAAGCGGGGCCCATGGGACCAGCGCTCAGCTTACAGAGGACCCACGCCGGCCCTTCAGAGTTACTTTCCCTTGTAGTGGGTCCGGGTGCGCTGGCCGCCTCCCGTCCGCCTGCTCCCTCCCGCGGCTCAACCTGGGGGAGGGGCTGAGGCCTGCGGCCCGGAGAGGTACGGAGGGGGTTCTGTGAACAGTGAGTCCCCGCTATCAGGTAAACAGGTCCTGCAAGGGAAAGTGAGTTACGGAATATCAACAACAAGTTATGTCAGTCGCAGGCGCGCTCCAGAAATCTGGGTCAGAACAAGTTATGTCAGTCGCAGGCGTGCTCCAGAAATCTGGGTCAGAATAAATTCAGACAAGAATCAGATGAGAGCCAGGGGACGTCTCCCACCTGTCTCCACTGGCTGTCCTATAGCGCGTCCGCCAGGACTTATGCCAGCTTTCAGCTTCAGACCTCGCGAGTCACAGATTCAGAGCGGACTTAGAGAGCCGCAGATTCAGACAGGCTAACAGCCTCAGAGCGGACTTAGAGATCCGCAGGTTTAGAACGGACACAGACAGACAAACAGACGAGCCGGCTCACCTATTAGCAGATCGATCCTAGTAGATCCATTGACCAGGGGTCTGGTGGGCTTGGGGAATCCTGGGAGAGCCCCCAAATGTTATGCCCAGACCGTTTGTTCCCCGAAGAAGACCACCAGAGTCCAGAGTCAAAGCCAAGCGGCAAGGATCTTTAATGCAAGTTCGAACTTGGTCCCTCCGTTCCACAACATACAAGAGGGCCCCAAACAATGCGTGCGCTTGCTATTTATAGCTCGAGGTAAACAGGACTTGTCAGGTTACAGAGGAACAAGGCATTTCTCTAGGCTACAGCATTACAATGGGTTTACATGTTAATGTGAAGTTATGCTTTTAGCAGCCTTCTGATTGGTTCCTGCGCTTTTACAAACGGTTGTAACCTTATTGCAGCTTCCCCAGGTGTTGTTTTTCTTCATGTGTTTGTGTCGGGCAGGCATATGGGGCTCAGGAAGTTGGGACAAAATAGAGGATTGTTTGTACTGGGCCCAGGACTAAGATATGTGGCAGACACTGGTAATTAGAGCAGGACAGAGACTTTCACAACGTTTGTCCTTACAATGTCTGGAGTCTATAGATAACCTTAATCGGTTAGGTCCAGGGTCGATCTTTAACTAGGCTCAGGGCGCCGCCCGGGCTGTTTGCCTGTGGACTTCATTTCTGCCTCTTAGTCTCTTCATTTGATCTCTTTCAATAAATCTCTTGTGGTACAGAGAGTATCATTTCAGCATTCAGCACACAGATGAGATTGTGGTTCTCATGTGCACACCCCACCAATTGTTAGGATTGTCACTCTCACACATGGACAGAGCCCACTGGTAAGGCCCTGAATTTCACACACACACAGTCAGCAGTTGAAATTGTGACTATCATAATGTGAACATCCAGCCAGAGTTGGAATGATGACTTATTTCTAAACCGAGTTCATTGGCAGATGAGAATTCTGTCTGACCCCATGAAAATTCTACCTGGGCTTAGTGCCAGAGTAAACAGAGTTTACAGGAGGAATGAAGGGTCTCAGGCTCCCATCCAGTGCATTGGTGAGATTGTCACTACCATACTTAGACCCAACATAGGAAATGTGGTGACTCTCATACCTAGAACTGGGACCTGTGCAGGATTGTTAATTCATTACTGGACCTTCCTGTGGGTATGATTGTTACATATACCTACCTTCAGCACCTGTGTGATTTGATTTTGCTGCCTGGTCTCTGTCCAAAGGTAAGATTGTGATTTATCACTGAATCCAGCAGCTCGGTGATTTGATTCTCCTCTTTTCTTGGGGGGGGGTGGGAATCCCACAAATTTTGGGTATTGTCAATTATTGCTGTATCCTGCACCCATGTTATGTGACTCTCCCAAGTGTGCCTTACATCTTGTGCCATATTGTGGCTCAATATATCACATTAGACATTGTTAAATATTGTTGGGTTCAACACCTGGGTGATGGATGTAACTTTTTTTCTGGACCTTCCTACAGGGGACCTTGTGACATAACTCAATGCCCATCACCATGGTAATGTTACTCTCTTCTCCTACCTGATCTCTGCTCACAGAGAAATTGTGACATATCACTGGCCTCGCATCTAGGTGATGCGACTCTCCTCTTTTTTTCAGGCTCCACATATTTGGGTGTTGTGACGTATTGCTGAACTCAACACCTAAGGGATGGGAGTCTCCTACCTAGGCCCTTCCTGCAGGGGGCATTGTGACATGTCTCTGCATTCCTCATCCAGGAGATGTGACTCTTCTGCCTACACCCTGCCTATACAGAAAGTTGTGGCATATTGCTATGGTCAGCAACCAGATGATGTGTTTCTCCTGCCTGGATCTTTATTACAGGAAAGATGGTTGACACATTACTGGGCCCAGCATCCAGAGGATGTGACTCTCTTCTTCTGTTGGTCCCTGCTTACAGGGAAATTGTAGCATATTGCTACATCCAGCACCTAGCTTATGTGACTCTTCTTTTAGGTTTTTGCCTTCAGGGGATATTGTGACATATTGCTGGACCCTGCACTGACAATTTGTGACACTTCTGCCTGTGATTTGCCCACTTGGGCCATTGTGACATATTGCTGGGTTTAATACTCAGGTGATGTAACTTTTATGCCTGGGCTTTACCTACAGGAGGCATTTTGAAATGTCTTTGTGGCTAGGCACGGTGGCTCATGTCTGTAATCCCAGCACTTTGGGAGGCCAAGGTGGGCAGATCACAAAGTCAGGAGTTTGAGACCAGCCTGGTCAATATGGTGAAAACCTGTCTCTACTAAAAACAAACAAACAAAAGCAAAAATCAGCCAGGTGTGGTAATGGGTGCCTGTAGTCTCAGCTACTCAGGAGGCTGAGGCAGGAGAATCACTTGAGCCCAGGAGGTGGAGATTGCAGTGAGCCGAGGTCATGCCACCGCACTCCATCCTGGGCAACAGAGTGAGATTCCATTTCCAAAAAAAAAAAAAAAAGTCTTTGCACTAATCCCACAGGTGATGTGACTCTCTTGTATTACCTGGTCTCTGCTCCCAGGAAGTATTGTGACCTTTCACAGCATATAGCTAATTTTTTTCTTTTATTTCTTAGTTTTTTCTTGCAGGAAAGATTGTGAAATATTACTCAACTAAGCACCAAAGGGATATGTTTTTTTTTCTTGGACTTGCCCATGTAAAACATTGTGACATATTGCTGGGCCCTAAACCTAGATGGTGTGAGTTTTCTGCCTGTCAGCTATTTTATGTGACTCTCCTCTCTCATCTTCACTCTGTCCATGGGTAGATTATAATATATCTTTGGGCCTGGGTCACACTAACAGAAGCGAGAGTGACTTATTGCTGGGCCCAGCACACAGGGGATGTGATTCTTCTGCTTGGTTCTTGCCCAAATTGTCATTGTGACATATCTCTGGGTCAGTCGCCTAAATGATAGGACTCTTTTTATCTTTCTGGACCTGTCCACAGTGGGAAACGTTACATATCTCTGGGCCCAGCACCTATCTGATGTGACTCTCCTCTCATGCCAAGGCCTTGCCTACTGTAGTGATTGTGCCATATAGCTGGGTCCAGCTCCTATGTTATCTGACTCCTGTTCCTATGTTATCTGACTCCTGTTTTCTTCCTGAGTCCTACAAAAAGATAGCATTATAAAATATTTCTGGGTCTTTTACCTAGGTGATGTGACTTTTCTTCCTGCCTTGTCCTCTCAGAGGGAATTGTGACATGTTGCTGAATACAGCATTTAGGTGATGCGATGTTTCCTCTACAGCTGGGACTCTTACCAAAAAGGGATTGTGATATATCACTGGGCACAGCACCTACATAATGGAACTCTTTTCTCTTATCTGGGCCCTACAAACATTTTGCATTGTGACATATAGCTGGGTCTGCCACCCAGGTAACATGAGTCTTCCACATAAGCCCTGGCCACCCACAAGAGTATTATGAAATAACTTTTTATTTATCACCTAGGTAGTGATGTGACTCTTCCTCAGCCTGTACCTTGCCACAAGAGAATTGTGATGTATCACTGGGCCCAGCACGTAGATGATGTAACTCATCTTTTGGCTGGACCTTTCATATTTTACATATTGTTACATATCACTGCATCTGACATTAGGGGATGAGAGACTTCTGCCTGGGCCCTCCACACAGATGGCCTTGTGACATATTTTGGCATCCATCACCTAAGAAATGTGACTCTCCTCACCTACATGCACCATGCACAAATAAAAGATTGTGATATATCACTGGGATCAGCCACCTGGTATGTGTCTATCCTCTCAGGGTGTTGCTTAAAGAGACCATTGTAACATATCACTGGGCCAGCAACCAGGTAATGTGATTTGTGGCCTATGCCCATCTCGTCTTTTTTTTTTTTTTTTTTTTTAAGGCAGAGTCTCACTCTGTTGCCCAGGTTAGAGTACAGTGATGTGATCTTGGCTCACTGCAACCTCCGCCTCCTGGGTTCAAGCAGTTCTTCTGCCTTAGCCTCCCAAGTAGCTGGGATTACAGTCATGCATTACCACACTGGTCTAATATTTGTATTTTTAGTACAGGCGGGGTTTTACCATGATGGTCAGGCTGGTTTCTAACTCCTGACCTCAGGTGATCTACTTGCCTTGGCCTCCCAAAGTGCTGGGATTACTGGCATGAGCCACTGCACCCAGTCATTGCGACATATATCTTGCTTCAACTTGCAATTGCTATGATGATTCATATACCTTGAACCAGGCAATAAAAGAGTTATACTCTCTCCTAGCTAGGCTTAGGAAAACAAAAATAATCCTTTGTCTCTTCTTTTTGCCAAGGTCATAGAGAATTACCACTCTCTCAAATATTGTATAAAGCCCTCGGGTGGCACATAGAGTGTCATCAAGGGACAAAAACACTGATGATATTGTGTTTCTTTTCCTTTTTGGAGATGAAGTCTCACTTTGTCACCCAGGCTAAAGTGCAGTGGCATGATCTCAGCTCACTATAACCTCTGCCTCCTGAGTTCAAGTGATTCTCCTGCCTCAGCTTCCTGAGTAACTGGGACTACAGGTGCGTGCCACCAAGCCCAGCTAATTTTTGTATTTTTAGTACAGATGGGTTTTCACCATGTTGGCCAAGCCGGTCTTGAACTCCTGACCTCAGGTGATCCGCCCGCCTTGGCCTCCCAAAGTGCTGGGATTACAGGCATGAGCCACTGCTCCCAGCCCAAGATTGTGTTTCTTAAAAGAATATCCTGGCCGGACATGGTGGCTCAAGCCTGTAATCCCAGCACTTTGGGAGGCTGAGACAGGTGGATCACGAGATCAGGAGTTCAAGACCAGCCTGGCCAACATGGTGAAACCCCATCTCTACTAAAAATACAAAAGCTCACCAGGCGTGGTGGCAGGTGCCTGTAATCCCAGCTACTCAGGAGGTTGAGGCAGGAGAATTGCTTGAATCCAGGAGGCGGAGGTTGCAGTGAGCCGAGATCATACCACTGCCATTCAGCCTTGGTGACAGAGTGAGACTCCATCTCAAAAAAAAAAAAAAAAAAAAAGGAATATCCTGTCAGGCGTGGTGGCTCACACCTGTAATCTCAGCACTTTGGGAGGCCAGCTCATGCCTGTAATCTCAGCACTAGGTGGGTGGATCACGAGGTTACAAGATTGAGAGCATCCTGACTAACATGGTAAAACCTCATCTCTATTAAAAATACAAAAAATTAGCCAAGTGTGGTGGCACTCGCCTGTAGTCCCAGCTACTCAGGAGGCTGAGGGAGGAGAATCACTTGAACCCAGGAGGCGGAGGTTGCAGTGAGCCGAGATCGTGCCGCTACACTCCATCCTGGGCAGCAGAACGAGACTTTGTCTCAAAAAAGAAAAAAAAAATCCTGCCACTCGTTACAATTGTAACCTCAACATAGACAGAACCCACTGGTGAGGTCCTAAATCTCATATGTAGATACAGTCCATAGTTGGAATTGTGACTGTGATATGCAGACATCCAGCCAGGAATGGCTCATTTCTAAAGCTACAAATGATGACTCACTTCTAAATGTAGCTCATAGGCAGATGAGGACTCTCCTATATGGATCCGCCAATTGAAGAGATGTTGACTCTCATTTCTGGGATCAGAGCAACGTGTACTTCCAAGGGTCCATACCATCACAAATGTCTTAGAGTGGATTGTGACTCATGTGCACATTGCATAAAGTCCTCAGGTAATGCATTGAAATGCCCTTACATGGCCCAGCACACAGGTGACATTGTGATACTGGTTTTCACACCCAGTCAACAGTAAATATGTCATCCTTTTAGAAAAACACAACCTACTTCTGAAGTTCTGAATCTCACCCCTGGAGGCAGTGGAAAGTTGCAAAATTGACTCCCATATGTGGATCTGGTCCACAGCTGGGCTGCTGACTCAGATCAAGATTCAGCACACCTGTGAGGCATGATTTTACTGAGAAGACAGTCTGAAGGAGAGATTGAGGCTCTTTTTCATGAATTCATCCATATTGAGATTGTGATTTGTGCACTTAGACCCAGCTTCCAAATGGTCTTGCCTCTCATACCTATAATGGGAATATGTGAGGAATTATTCATGTTATTCCTGAGCCTTTCTGCGTGTGTGATTGTGACACACATCTCTGCTCAAAACCTGAGGGATTTGACTCTCCTGCCTGGGCCTAGCACACAGATAGGATTGGGACATATTGTTGGAACCAGTATGTAGATGATGTGACCCTATACTCTTGTCTTGTTCCTGCCACAGAGGACATTGTGACATATCACTGGTCCCTGCACCCAGGTAATGTGTTTGTCCTTTCTATGCCCTGCCCACATGGGCTATTATAACATATTGCTGGGTCTAACACCCAGGTAATATGAATCTCCTACCTATATCCTGACTACAGGGACCATTTTTGCTGTATTTCTGAACCCATCATTTATTTGATGTTACTCTCCACTTTTTTTTTTCTTCTTGGTTTTAAGGAGTGGAGAGTTTAATAGGCAAGAAGGAAGGGAGAAGACAGAAGGAAGAAGCTCCCCTGTACAGAGACAGAGGGAGGGGAGCTCCAAAGCCAAAAGAGAAGGCCCCCTACTCTGGACTTTTACGTAGGCTTTTCCCTAGGAGACATTGTAACATATCTGGGCCAGGTACCTATGTGATGTTACTCTTTGCTCCTGCCTGGGCCCTGACCACAGAAGGGGGACTGACTAATCCCTAGGCACAACACACAGGTGATGTAATATTTCTGCCTGTTCTTTGTCCACAGGAGACATCGTGAATGTCCTTGGCCTACTAAACAAGATGATATGACTATTTTTTGTCTCTGAGACCTGTCAACAGTGGAGATTGTCACAGATCACTTGTCTCAGCACCTACATAATTTTTTCCCCATGCCTGGGTGCTTCCCCCTGGGGTGACTGTGACATATAACTAGGTGAAGGGCCTAGGTTATGTGACTTTTCTCTTGTGCCTGAGCCTAGGGTCAAAGACACATGCAGTGGGAAGCTTTTGGGGGCCTGGCTCCTAATTGCAAGGACAGTTACATAGGTGTCTCTGAATGCTTAGACAGCCTGGTCTTTCCTGACCCAATGCTCCCCATCAGCTTTTTCAAGCATATCTTGACCTTTCTGTTCTCTGGTGTGAAAACTCATCTTCAGGGCTGTCGACGACAAAAGAGAAACATCATGTTACCAAAACCTCAGGAACAGAGATTACAGATTGGGTTAAGAGTGTGCCCTTTCTTAAGGATGGTATGCATGGAAAAGCAGCAAGCAGTTTCAGAAAGACACAAGAAAAGTTGCCTTTAATGGGTATGTATACTTCAACTCAATTTGTTCTGTAAGTGGTAGGGAAAATGGGATAAAATACCATATGTTCGAGTATTTTTGCTGCTCAGTCAGAATGAAACTCTGCAGCAGGCATGTCCATGTTTCATGAGAGAAATAGAAGAAAAAGAGTTGGACATATAAGATGATCCTTTATTACAAGCCCCCCTGCCACTTGGTTCAGTGGACATTTTTGGGTGAAGCAGAACCTCTTTCTCTCAGGTCTGAAGGTTCAGATGTGTTGGTCCTTTTTCCCACTAGTACACCTGAAAGTTCTGTTGAGAACCATTTGTTGTCCCTCCTTACCTGTCTAGTCCTACTCTATACCCACCATTTCCTGAAGAACTTAGCCCTGTGAGTACTACTTGTAGTGGAGCTGCCTATCAACTTCCAAGGGGAAATCTTTGATCACTTACAGAGGTTGCAAATGGGGAAGAAGACCTGTGAGAGGATGTGTCCCCTTTTCTCTGTCTGGTATGGCTCTATAATAAGACAAGTTTGGTCATTTCTCTGAAGATCCAGGAAAATTCATAGGTGAGCTTGAGAAGTTAACTCTGATCTACAGTTTAACATGGCAGGATCTGTATATTTTGTTGTCTCTGTGTTGTACAGTGGAAGAAAAACAATGCATTTTGGGGACAGCTAGGATTCATGCAGATGAGGTATTGGCTCATAACCCGAACCATAATATATATCAGACAGGAGGTATAGCAGTTCCAGATCAAGATCTAGAGTGGAACTATCAAAGGGGATGTGAGGACTTGGAAGAAGAGATCATATGGTCACTTGTTTGTTGAAACAGATGAAGAAATGTATGAAAAAACCCATTAACAATGAAAAGGTTAAGGAAGTTTCTCAGGGCAAAGATGACAATCCAACTTTGTTTTAATAGCATTTAGTTGAGGCAATCAGGAAATATACTAACACTGGTCTTGCCACAAGAAAACATACACCCTTCTGGGAGTACATTTTATAACCCAGTCTGCCCCTATCTATAGAAAACTACTAAAAGCAGCTATGGGTTCCCAAACTTCTCTGGAACAGCTTTGGACGTGGCATTTTTAGTTTTTAATAACAGGGACAAAGCGGAGGAAGCAGAAAGAGGAAGAAGAACCTCCCATAAGTTGCAGCTCTTGGTTGCAACCTTAAGCTAACCTCCCAAATGGGGTTGCCCTCCTGGGTCTTGGCTTGAACAAGGGAAGCTGAAAAGTGGGAAGCCCAAACTTGGGCATCAGAGTCACTGTGCCTTGGGCATCAATCAGGGTGTACACTGTAAGAAAACTGACCATTGGAAGAGGGTTTGTCCAGTGTTCTGAAGAGAGCCATCAGCACCTGAACTAGTGACTTGTAAAACAGCCAGGCAAGCACCCAAGAGTGACGGGACCTGAGACCTTCCATCACCGTTTCCATCAGACAACTAGCCATATATCTGGAAAAGCCTCAGTAACCTTTGCCATGGCAAGTAAGAATATGAAGTTTCACCAGGTGTGGTGGCTCACACCTGTAATCCTAGCACTTTGGGAGGCCGAGGTGGGTGGATGACTTGAGGTCAGGAGTTCAAGACTACCTCGCCAACATGGTGAAACCCTATCTCTACTAAAAATACAAAAACTTATCCAGAAATTGCTTGAACCTGAGAGGTGGAGGTTGCAGTGAGCTGAGATCGTGCCACTGCACTCCATTCCGGGAAACAGAGACTCTGTCTCAAAAAAAAAAAAAAGTAAAGAAAAGAAAAGAAAGAGGCCAGATGCGTTGCCTCATGCCTGTAATCCCAGTACTTTGGGAGCCTGAGGTTGGCGAGTGGATCACCTGAGGTCGGGAGTTCAAGACCAGCCTGACCAACATGGAGAAACCCCCATTTCTACTAAAAATGCAAAATTAACTGGGCGTGGTGGCACATGCCTGTAATCCCAGCTACTCAGGAGGCTGAGGCAAGAGAATCATATGAACCCGTGAGGCGGAGGTTGCAATGAGCCGAGGTCACACCACTGCACTCCAGCCTGGGCGACAGAGTTAGACTCCATCTCAAAAAAAAAAAAATAATAATAATAACTTTCTTCTGGGCTGCTTACTCTGTTTTGACCCATTATAATGGGTCTCTATCACCCCAAAACTGTATGGTCACAGGGATAGATTGACAAGCCCATAGATGCCATTTTACCTAATCTCTAAGCTGTTTTTCAGTGACTTTGGTTTTCTTACATAATTTTCTTATCGTGCCTGGATGCCTCAGGGAAGTTGTAGCAAATTCTCTTTTGGTAGATAAAGCCAATAAACTGGCTTTAGAACAACACCCTGAGGTTTAAGCCCACACCAAGTACAAGGAGTTCTATAAGCTAAAAGACACCAGTGGATGACAGGGAACTTTTATTGAAATAGCAGGCATTTTGCCAGACACTCCGATAAACCTGATACGAGGTGCTAATCAATAAAAAATAGTTAAACATTTGCATGACTCTACTCATTTGGGAATAAATTCCCTGTTTAAATTAATATCTTGGCTTTTTATAGAAAAAAAAATACTTAAAAGAGTAGACCAGGTCACTCAGGCCTGTGAACTATATGCCTGGAACAACCCAAATGACCAATGTTTACCTCCTCCTTTAGTAAGGCCTGTTCAGCATAGAGGAACGTACCCTGGTGAAGATTGGCAAATAAACTACATCAGATGCCCCCATGTAAAGGGTTTAAATATTTATTAGGCATTCATTGACACCTTTATTGTTTAGATTGAGGCTTTTCCTACGCAGTCTGAAAGGGCAATTGAGATTTCTAAACTACTAAAAGAAATAATTCTGGTGGGTGTTGTGGCTCACACTTGTAATCCCTGCACATTGGGAGGCCAAGGAGGGTGGATCACCTGAGGTCAGCAGTTCGAGACCAGCCTGGCTAACATGGTGAAACCCCGTCTCTACTAAAAATACAAAAATTAGCTGGATGTGGTGGTGTGCACCTGTAGTCCCAGCTACTCTGGAGGTTGAGGCATGAGAATCACTTGAACGTTGGAGGCAGAGGTTGCAGTGAACCGAGATCGTGCCATTGCACTCCAGCCTGGGCAACAAGAGTGAAATTCTGTCTCAAAAAAAAAAAAAAAAAAAAAGTCTCACGAAATATAGTAATTAAGAAAATTCTTTATCACAAACCCTTGCAGCAGAGCACATCTCTTCATGCGTAGAAACACTGTAACTATGGTAAATGTGTTCCTCAATAGTAAATTAATTAATTATTAAAATTATTCAAAATTATTTATTTTATTTAATTTTTCAGAACAATGCTTGTGTTTCCTACGGCTAATTTCTTTAAGTCCTTAACAAAAACGGCCGGATGCGGTGGCTCTGCCCTGTAATCCCAGCACTTTGGGAGGCCGAGGCGGCGGATCACAAGGTCAGAAGATCGAGACTATCTTGGCTAACACGGTGAAACCCCATCCATACTAAGCAAGAAAAACAATACAAAAAATTAGCCAGGCATGGTGGCGGGTGCCTGTAGTCCCAGCTACTCCGGAGGCTGAGGCAGGAGAATGGCGTGAACCTGGGAGGTGGAGCTTGTAGTGCAAGAGATTGCGCCACTGCACTCCAGCGTGGGCGACAGGGTGAGATTCCGTCTCAAAAAGAAAAAAAAAGTCTTTAACAAAAACCAAGCTCACAGCAGCTCAACACAGAAGTTAAAAATAAATCCGTCTTGTAACGTTTCCTTTTGGTTTTTCTGTCGGTCTTTTTATTTAAAATAATTTTAAAAAGTAACAAACCGGCTGGGCGCGGTGGCTCAGCCTGTAATCCGAGCACTTTGGGAGGCCGGAGGCGGGCGGATCACAAAGTCAAGAGATGGAGACCATCCTGGCCAATGTGGTGCAACCCTGTCTCTACTAAAAATACAAAAAGTTAGCCGGATGTGCTGGCAGTCACCTGTAGTCCCAACTACTCAGGGGGCTGAGGCAGGAGAATTGCTTGAACCGGGGAGGTGGAGGTTGCAGTGAGCCAAGATCATGCCACTGCACTCCAGCCTGGCGACAGAGCGAGACGCCATCTCACACACACACACAAAAACAAAAAGAGAAAAATAACAAATTCCTGTCCACATTCATTCCTATCTGGCCTGGAACAATTGATTGCCTTTAAGTCTTTTGACTGTTAAGGCCCTCAGTCATAGGGAATCCTGCCACAGGAAAATTGACACTGTAGAGTTATATGACTTCTCCTGTGACAAAACCTTTTCTCTCCCAAATACCAGTATATGGTGCAACACAAAAATTGGAGGAAAAATAGATTTGTCTACTGTTAACAAGTCTGTAACAATTTAGACACCAAGGACCAGGCATTTCTTGCATTGAATTTATACACTCCTCAGGATGCTATACCTATGGAGATAAATTGGCTGGAAAAAAGTTAAATTTATTAAATTCTAATTTAGTGTTGGTCCCACAATTCTCAAGATTTATCACAAGGTCCAAATAACCCTTTATAAGGAGGATAAACACATTGTGAGTCTGATCAAAAAGTATGATGATGCATGCAGTGGCTTTTTGGCTGGTTAGTAAACAGTCAGAGGCTGTTTACTGCCCTCTGACTCTACGTATAACCTTTTGGGTGCCTAATTCTTGCTATCTTTTTATATATTTTTTGAAGATGTTATGCTGGATGCAGCAGAAGGAAAGGCACAATTAAAGACCTGCATCACGATAGCTCAGAAAATAGATTTTATTCAAGATTTTTTATTTTAGACTAAACCTAGGCCTGACTCCATCTCACCCTTTAAACAATTGACTGTTACATCAGGTCAGACTATGTCCTCATAGCATTATCCAAATTGCTAATATTTAAAACTACCACCAACCAGACTACTCTAGAAATGAGCCTTCCTAGCATTGTGGGAGCTCACCTAATGAGCAGATCAGATAACTCTAGGAAGAACCCTTCCTAGTACCATGGGACCTGCTGCTGTTAGCTTGCATATGCATTCTGTGGAATGCTTTTTGGCCAAGAGGAGGACTGAGGACTGACCTCTGATTTTTTATCTTGCCCAAATTTGTACCTAGGAGATATAGGGAGTCATGCCCTACAAACCATAAATTCCCATCAGATGCAGTTTATTTGACCCTATATGTCATGACTTACTTTTCAGTCTAACTCTCTCATAACATTATGAGACAAGAAAAAAGTATTTAAACCCAAAATAGATTTCCTTGCCATATCTGGTAATTGCCCCACAAAGTCTCTTGCGGGAAAAACTCACATTCTGTAGAGAATCTCCTTCCCCCTTTGTTTTCCTTTCTTCCTGTGCAGATCCAGGAGATAGTCAACTAAGAGCCAACCACCCTTTTAGGTCTGATAAGAAACATTTTACAACCTGTTCTGTCACTGAAGTCAGCTATCTGAGAGATTTCTCTGCACAGTAAAACTTGGTCTCCACAATTCTTTACTTTAACCTAAAAATTCCCTTTTGTTGATCCCAGGTCTTCAGATAAATTCCACCAATTGTCAACCAGAAAATATTTAAATTTACCTGGGAGCCCTCTGCTTGAGTTGTCCAACCATTCTGAATCAAACCAATGTATTTATTTATTTATTTTTGAGGCAGAGTGTTGGTCTGTTGCTCAGACCACTGCACCTGCCCACCAGTGCATTTTTTAAATGTATGTGATTGGCCAGGCACAGTGGCTCACGCCTGTAATGCCAGCACTTTGGGAGGCCAAGGTGGGCGGATCATGAGGTCAGGAGATTGAGACCATCCTGGCTAACCTGGTGAAACCCCGTCTCTACTAAAAAATACAAAAAACTAGCCGGGCGAGGTGGCGCGCGCCTATAGTCCCAGCTACTCAGGAGGCTGAGGCAGGAGAATGACATGAACCTGAAAGGCGGAGCTTGCAGTGAGCTGAGATCCGGCCACTGCACTCCAGTTTGGGCGACAGAGTGAGACTCCGTCTCAAAAAAAAAAAAAAAAAAACTAAAGGTAGAACTACTATTTGATTCAGCAATCACTACTGGGTATCTACACAGAGAAAAAGAAGTCGTAATATGAGTAAGACACTTGCATATGCATGTTTATAGCAGCACAATTTGCAATTGCAAAAGAATGGAAGCAGCCTAATTAATGCCCATCAACTAATGAGTAGAAAAAGAAAATGTGGCATATGCCACACACATATATGTGTGTATATATACATACATATATACACACCAATGAATGCTACTCAGTTATAACTAGGAATAAAATAATAGTATTTGCAGCAACCTCGATGGAGTTGAAGACCATTATTCTAAGTGAATTAACTAAGAAATAAAAAACGAAACATTATATGTTCTCACTTATAAGTGGGAACTAAGCTATGACAATGCAATGGCATAAGAATTACATAAATGGACTCTGGGTACTCAGTGGCAAGGGTGGGAGAGGAGTGAGGGATAAAAGACTACATATTGGGTACAGTGCACACTGCTTCGGAGATGAGTGCACCTAAATATTAGAAATCACTACAAAAGAACTTATCCATGTAACCAAACATCATCTGTACCTTAGAAACTTTGGAAATAATAATAAACAAAAACAAAATAACCCCAAACCCCGTAAGTTTAACTTTCTGTGCTTTGGCTGTTTTTGGTTTATTTTTTATTTTTCAGAAGGGGTCTCACTCTGTCACCCAGAATAGAGTGCAATGGCTTGATCAGGGCTCATTGCAGCCTCGACCTCCTTGGTTCAGTCAATCCTCCTCCCTCAGCCTCCTGAATAGCTGGTACTGAAGGTGCAGGCCACCATGCTCAGTTAACTTTTGTATTTTTTTAGATACATGTTTTTGCCATGTTGCCCAGGCTGATCTCGAATTCCTGGGCTTAAGCAGTCTTCATTTCTTGGCCTCCCAAAGTGCTGGGATTATAAGCATGAGCCATCATAAGTGACAATCTTTTCTTTTTTTTTGGAGACAGAGCCTCACTCTGTCACCGAGGCTGGAGTGCAGTGATCTGATCTTGACTCACTGCAACCTCCGCCTGTCAGGTTCAAGCGATTCTCCTGCCTCAGCCTCAGAGTAGCTGGGACTACAGGTGCGCGCCACCATGCCCAGCTAATTTTTGTATTTATTAGTGGAGACGGGGTTTCACCATATTGGCCAGGCTGGTCTCGAACTCCTGACCTCGTGATCCACCCACCTCGGCCTCCCAAAATGCTGGGAATACAGGCGTGAGCCACTGCACCCAGCCCACAATTTTCTTTAAACATGATATAGAAAATTTGAATGAACATTAAAAAACATAAATTTTTTTTAATCTACAAATATTGATACAAAACAGTTCAAAATTACTTTCTAGGGATTTCATTAAAAATTAGTTTGTTAAGGGTTAATGTAATTTATATATATAAAACTAAGATTTCTAGCTGTAAGAAAACCAGTTTTTCGTAGGGAGTGTATAAACAAAGGTCAGGTGCAGTGGCTCACATCTGTAATCCCAACATTTTGGGAGGCCAGGGCAGGCAGATCATTTCGAGTTTAGGAGTTCCAGACCAGCCTGAGCAACAAGGCAAATTCCAGTCTGTACTTAAAATATGGAAATAAACCGGGCCTGATGGCTTACGCCTGTAGTCCCAGCTACTTCAGAGGCTGAGGCTGGAGATTCGCTTGAACCTGGGAGGCAGAGGTTGCAGTGAGTCAAGATTGCACCACTGCACTTCAGCCTGGGTGAAAGAACAAGCCTCGCTCCCAGAAATAAAAAAGAGACTGTATAAACAAAAGCAAAATATGCTTTTGATGAAGAAAGTTAGAAACATTTTGTCTACTTTGAAATTACTTAAAGGTTGTTTCAAATTGAAAACATAAAAATAATGTAAATTAAATAAAATATAAAAACTTAAAAAATGTCCGGGCACGATGGCTCACGCCTGTAATCCCAGTAATTTGGGAGGCTGAGGCGGGTGGATTACCCGAGGCCAAGAGTTCGTGACCAGCTTGGCAACACAGTGAAACCCCGTCTCTACTAAAAATACAAAAAATTAGCCGAGTTTGGTGATGCATGCCTGTAATCCCAGCTACTCGGGAAGCTGAGGCAGGAGAATCGCTTGAATCCAGGAGGCAGAGGTTGCAGTGAGCCGAGATGGCGCCACTGCACTCCAGCTTGGGCAACAGAGCTAGACTTTGCCTAGACAAAAAATAAAAAGTAAAAATTGATAAGAGATCATAAAATATGTATAAAAATCTAGAATGGTCAAAAAGACAAATTCGAGGGACTTTATTTTGTTGTTATTATTATTATTATTATTATTATTATTATTGAGACAAAGTTTCGCTCTGTCACCCAGGCTAGGCTGCGGTGGCAAGATCTTGACTCACCGCAACCTCAGCCCCCAGGGTTCAAGGAATTCTGCTGCCTCAGCCTCCTGAGAAGCTGGGATTACAGGCATGCGCCACCATGCCCAGCTAATTTTTTTTTTCTTTTATTTTTTTGAGACAGAATTTCACTCTTGTTGTCCAGGCTGGAGTGTAATGACGCGATCTACACTCACTGCAGCCACCACCTCCTGGATTCAAGCAGTTCTCCTGCCTCAGCCTCCCGAGAAGCTGAGATTACAGGCACATGCCACTACGCCTAGCTAATTTTGTATTTTTAGTGGAGATGAGGTTTCACCATGTTAGTCAGACTGGTCTTGAACTCCTGACCTCATGTGATCCGCCCGCCTTGGCCATCCAAAGTGCTGGGATTACAGGCGTGAGTCACCGCGCCCAGCGGATGGATTTACTTATAACGGTTTAGTAAATTAGCTTTAGTACTGATAATACATTATGACTAAAGTAAAAGTTGATTTTCTCTTTAACAAAAATTTTATGTATTATTAATATACATAAAATATGTTTGTTCACATTTTGAATACGTTGAAAAAGAGAGAGAGAGCAAAACGGATATAGAATTTTCCCATGCTCTGGGGTGGGCCTGGCTCAGCTCAGGGAGGAAGCCCTGCCTGATAAGGCTGCAGCTTAGGCTGTCACTCTTTCTTCAGCCCAGCGTCTGATCACATCTTTATCACTCAGGGTCTGACTAGGCGGGGCCTTAAACGTTATCCAATCAGAGACGTTGGGCTGGGAACTGTCCAATCAGGCACACAGCTGGAGCGGACAGGGCGGCTTCCGGGATATGGCGGGGCCTTTGTCTCTTGCTGCCGCCGGAGCTCCAGGTCTGTCTTCACTGATCTGTATCCTCTGCTCCTAGAGGCCCCGCGTTTGTGGCGCTGTTACCAGCAGGTATAGATCCACAGCTAAGATGCCGGGACCCCCTAGAAGCCTAGAAATGGTAAGAATTCCAGTCCGACATCCCGAGAGAGGGAGGGGGCTGGTTGGAACTGGTGGGAAGCGGTTGTAGCGGGACGCAGGCCTCCCGGCAGTCAGCTCCACAATCTGCGCCCGGACTTCTCCTTGCCCAGGTCGGCCTCAGTCCCCTGCAGAAATAAGATGGCGGCTACGCTGACAGCCAGATCCCCAGGCGTCCTGTCTCTTCCCTGCGCAGTGACCCGCAGTCCCGCCTCTCTCCCAAATTGTGCAGGGACCCAGGGATGGTCGTCAGGGGAGAATCCTGACTCGGGTTGCCTGTTCATGAACGGGAAGAGCTTTGGTCTGTGGGGTTCCCAGGCCCTCTTTTTTCCCATTAAAAATTTATGGGCGTCACTGCAAAAATACTAAGTAATTTAATAAAAGAATGATTGAAAAAATTGTACAGCACCAGCTGTGGTTTGTAATTTGTGGTCCATGGAAGGGGCTTGAAGAAAAGATTGTTTGAGGTTCATGATAAAGAAAACCAAATTCAATAATTGGCTAGGTACAGTTATCTAGCTTTTTTTTTTTTTTTTTTTTTGAGACAGTCTCACTCTTTTGTCCGGGCTGGAGTGCAGTGGTGTGATCTAGACTCACCGCAACCTCCGCCTCGTGGGTTCAAGCGATTCTTCTGCCTCAGCCTCCCTAGTTGCTGGGACTACAGGCGCGCGCCACCACAATTTTTTTATTTTTAGTAGAGACGGGGTTTCACCATGTTGGCCAGGCTGGTCTCCAACTCCTGACCTCAGGTGATCCACCCACCTCGGACTCCGAAAGTGCTCGGATTACAGGAGTGAGCCACCGTGCCCAGCCTAGTTTCTTGATTTTTACATTCAAGGTAGAAATAGCCTGGTAATGTAATCAGAGCTCAATTGGCAGCTTATTCTTGGTTAAGCCTGAATTTTGTTTCTGCTAATGTAGTAATATACCAAAAAATGCTCCTGAGTTTAGATTTTTATTTTTAGAAGTAGAAATCTGGGGACTAGAGCCACCTCAATCTAATTGCCTGCCACTTAATTATTTTCACATTCCATAGGGGACTGATTTTTTTCTGAAATTTTCACATGTGTCCCAAGCAGGGCTTCAAGTTCACCCCTCATCCCCTGTTCCTCCAGCCTAACTCTGGCTTGCAGGAAAATACTAAATGTCCCGTTTCGTCTGACATTCCCAAATGCCAGTTCCCCTCCCTAATTCACTTTATCATCTATTTGTCCTTTAGTGTACATTTTGATACCTATTTTAATTTTTTTTTTTTTTTTAATTTTTGAGACAGAGGCTTGCTCTGTTGCCCCGATGGAGTGCAGTGGTGCGATCTAGGCTCTCTGCAACCTCTGCCTTATGGGATCAAACGATTCTCTTGTCTCAGTCTCCCAAGTAGCTGGAATTACAGGTGCCCGCCTCTATACCTGGCTAATTTTTGTATTTTTGGTAGAGACTGGGCTTCACTGTATTGGCCAGGATGGTTTCAAACTCCTAGCCTCAAGCGATACGCCTGCCTCGGTATTACAGACGTGAGCCACCTCGCCTGGTCAATTAATCATTTTTTGACAGCATTTGATGGCACATTTAAAAAGGTTTGTTTTCTTTTTGTAAATATTTCCTATGAGAAGAAAGCAAAGAATAATCTCGTGACACTGTATTGTAAAATATCTCTGTGTGTTTTTTTCTTCTATTTTCCCTAGACACAGATATCTTATCAGAATGTTTTTGGGTCAAGTTTTCCTTTTGGAAACTATAGTGTGATGTGTCTTCAGTCACTGTTCGGTTTTCTTGGACCTGGGTTTCAGAACTGTATTGGGATAAACTAAGATACCCACCGTGGCTGTGTCTGCTAGAGTGTCTAGTAAATATCAGCTTCTGGGTCATTTTCTCTCATAGGAAAATCTGAGGTATTGAGTGTAGCTTCCCAAGTGTGCAGGTGGATGCCCTGAGTCTAAGAGGCATTTCCTGGTGCACTTTTTTTGTTTTAAAGCTAATTTTTTGAGACATTAATATTGTCTTCACCCAACCCAGCTTTCATTTCTTAAAGACACATTGCTGGTCAGCCAGTCAGGTACTAGTATTGAGGAGAAAACAAATAGTTTCTAACTCCTGGTTTCCTTTAGAGGGCAGAAAAATAGTAAAAAAAATTCTAGAAACAAAACAAAACCAGGGCCAGGCGCGGTGGCTCACGCCTGTAATCCTGGCACTTTGGGAGGCCAAGGAGGGCGGATCATGAAGTCAGGAGTTCGAGACCAGCTGGCCAACATGGTGAAACCCCATCTCTACTAAAAATACAAAAAAATAAATAAGTAAATAAATAGCTGGGTGTAGTGGTACACGCCTGTAATCGCAGCTACTCAGGAGGCTAAGGCAGGAGAATCACTTGAACTTCGGAGGTGGAGGTTGCAGTGAGCGGATATCACGCCACTGCATTCCAGCCTGGGCGACAGAGTGAGACTCCTCCTCAAAAACAAAAACAAACCCCAAAAAACTGACCCCAGTGAGATGGTGTAAAAACTTGAGGAATAAAATGCGCCTGAGGCACTCAATGGAGCATAGTTCAGAGTCTCCTGAGAGGGGGTTATTGAGCACTTTAGTGAGTAGGATGGGGTGGGACAGTCTCTCAAATATTTGGGTTGCCTGACTTGACACATGATTAAGACATATCTGTGTCTTGAAAAGGTTTTTTCACTTATTTTGACCAAAGGTTTGTTTTTGTTTTATTGAGACAGAGTTTCCCTCTGTCACCCAGGCTGAAGTACAGTGGTGCCATCTTGGCCCACTGCAACCTCCAGATCTTGAGTTCAAGTGATTCTCATGCCTCAGCCTCCCAAGTAACTGGGACTACAGGTGTGCACCACCACACTCAGCTCGTTTCTGTAGTTTTAGTAGAGATGGAGTTTCACCATGTTAGCCAGGCTGTTCTCAAACTTCTGGCCTTAAGTGACTCACCTGCCTGGGCCTTCCAAAGTGCTGAGATTACAGGCCTGAGCCACTGTGCCCAGCTCACCTCAGTTTTTTTTTTTTTTTTTTTCACATTCAAAACAGTACATATTTTATTTTCAAGCATACAAGAAACACTAAACTCTTTCAGTGCCAGTACACTCTCCATGAATTCTTCATATAGAATTGGGTATATTGGAAGCAAGTTGTTTCTGGTGAAATTTCTGATGATCAGGAATCAAGACTCAGTAGCCGTAAAGGAAGAGAGTTTTGTATCCAATATCCTCAAAACCAAGACATAGTATATTTTACTTTCAAAGTAAAGTATAAATATTTTACCATATCCTTCAATCCATAAAGCATCTCAGTGTGAAATGATCCATGTTGACTCTGCATAATTCTCATAAGTCACTTCAAGTGATGAGGGACTAACTATAAAACATGCATTATTTGAAGTACATAAGCATGAAACGTCGAAGTCTACAACTTATCTTAAAAGAAAGAGTAAGTTCCACCAGCTTTTTATTGTCTGAATAGCAGAACACACAAAACAAGGCAGAGAAGTCCCCAAGGAGATGATGATCATATTTTACTGTTTTTTGGCCCTTTGGTCCTTCATCTTTCAAGCACTTATTGTATTTTCCTTTAGCGATTTAAACATTTGATCACAAATGTAATTCAAGTGTGAATAAATAAATGTATTATCTTTTAGCACCCCTCCCCCCTTGTTCCTTTAAATAGAAAAAAGTGCTAAATGTCTCTTTATAGCCTATTGGCCATAGCTGTCCCACCTATGGTTTTAAAAACAGACTGTACAACTTGATCTTCTGAAATCCTTCTTGAACTACAACTCGTTCTGTTAAAGAAATCCTAGGAAAAAAGTCCTGCTGATATTGTCGATAGTCTCCAAAAGGTGAGGAAGGTAACTGAGTTGAAGACAACTGGGAGGGGTCTTCTGCAAATTGAGGGCCATTGGGAAACTGCAGAGGCAAATCTTGTCAACAAGATACCAGCTCCTTCAATTAAAGCTAGGAGAATGCCACCCATTGCAGCTGACTCAACCATGGCCACTGGTCCATTTCTTGCTGCCAGTATGGCTCCCGTTAAGGCACCACTTGTGATGGAGTTCCAGGGATCTTCCTTTCCTCTGACTTGAACCATGCTACAGTCAATCATGGAAAACAGGCCTCCCCAAACTGCAAAGCTACCTCCTAACTGTGGAGCCCTGGTTTTAATAGCTGTCAAACTCCCTCGTAGTCTGTGGTTTACTCCCACTGGAGAATTGCGAAAACCTTTGATTGCTTGAAAGATACCACCACCAATGGTACCCATCGTAAAGGCCCCACCACAGTCATCCACAATTCGCCATGGGCAAGGCTCTCGCGCGTACTCCTCCATGTTGGACACCTCAGTTTTTTAACTGTATATTGCGTTTTATTAGTAGAGCTTGAAAGGTAAGAAAATATTTACAAAGGGCATAAAAGAGGTGAGTTTCAAAAACATTAATATCTAATAATATATTTTATTTGTTGAAAATTTTCATTTCCCTTTTTCTTTCTCAGAGTGAGTTTAGCAAGCTTCTCGGGCATGTTTTTTTTTTATGGCTGAGTGATTTTTTTTTTTTTTGAGATAGAATCTCACTCTGTTGCCCAGGCTAGAGTGCAATGGTGCCATCTCGGCTCACTGCAACCTCTGCCTCCCAGGTTCAAGCGATTCTTCTGCCTCAGCCTCCTTGGTAGCTGGGATTTCTGGCACACACCACCATACCTGGCTAATTTTTGTAGTTTTAGTAGAGATGGTTTCACCATGTTAGGCTGGTCTCAAACTCCTGACCTCAGTGATCCGCCCGCCTCGGCCTCCTAAAGTGCTGGGATTACAGGAATGAACCACCATGCTTGGCCTGTGGCTGAGTGATTTCAAACAGAATTCCATCTAGCTTTTAGACTGGTAGCTACCAAGGAAAAAAAGAAAAAAAAATCTCTCTTCAATTTCAGCTGTAGACAATGAATACATTTCCATAAAACAATGTGGTAGATAATTGATGAATTACATAGATTCCTGAAAACTTCAGTTCCTTTTTTTAGAAGGGTAAGTTTTTGATAGTGAGTATCTTTGTTCTATATCCTGTGTTTTTTTGTGTGTTTGATTGTTTTTGAGATGAACAGTCACACTGCAACACCCAGGCTGGAGTATAATGGTGTAATCTTAGCTCACTGCAACCTCCAGTTCCCAGGTTCAACTGATTCTCCTGCCTCTGCCTCCTGAGTAGCTGAGACTACAGGCATGTGTCACCGCACCTGGCTAGTTTTTGTATTTTCAGTAGAGATGGGGTTTCACCGTGTTGGCCAGGCTGGTCTTGAACTCCTGACCTCGAGTGATCTGCCCATCTCAGCCTCCCAAAGTGCTGGGATTACAGGCGTGAGCCACTGCGCCCAGCCCAATATCCTGTTATTTTGATTTTTGAGTTTACTGTTATATTTTATGTGATGAAACTTGGTACCTCCTAGAAGTGTTCCTAGGTGATTATTATTATTTTTTTTAAATGGAGTTTTGATCTTGTTGCCCAAGATAGAGTGCAATAGGTGATCTCAGCTCACCTCAACCTATGCCTTCTGGGTTCAAGCAGTTCTCCTGCCTCAGCCTCTCGAGTAGCTGGGATTATAGGCGCCCACCACCATGCCTGGCTAATTTTTGTATTTTTAGTAGAGACGGAGTTTCACCATGTTGGCCAGGCTGGTCTTGAACTCCTGACCTCAGGTGATCTGTCGCCTCGGCCTCCCAAAGTGCTGGGATTACAGGTGTGAGCCATCACGCTGGGCCAAGCAATCCTCTTGTATCTCGGCCTTCCAAGTAGCTGGGACTACAGGCATACAGCGCCATGCCTAGGTAATTTTTATTTTTGTGGTTTTTTAGAGATGGGATTTTTCCATGTTGCTCAGGCGATCCACCTGTCTTGGCCTCTCAGAGTGCTGGGATTACAGGCATGAGCCATTGTGCCTGATCATACCATATTTTCTTTATTCAGTCTACCATTGATAGACATTCAAGTTGATTCCATGTCTTTGCTTCTGTGAATAGTGCTGCAGTGAACACCCTTGTGCATGTGTCTTTATGACAGAATAATTTATATTTCTTTGGGTATATACCCAATTATGAGGTTGCTTGATGAAATGGTAATTCTGTTTTTAGTTCTGTGAGAAATTGCCACACTGCTTTTTACAGTGGTTGAATCAATGTACCCCCCCCTTTTTTTTTGAGAGGGAGTCTCGCTCTGTCGCCCAGGCTGGAGTACAGTGGCCGGATCTCGGCTCACTGCAAGCTCCGCCTCCTGGTTTACACCATTCTCCTGCCTCAGCCTCCCGAGTAGCTGGGACTACAGGTGCCCGCCACCTCGCCCGGCTAGTTTTTTTTTTTTTTTTTTTCGTATTTTTTTAGTAAAGACGGGGTTTCACCGTGTTAGGCAGGATGATCTCGATCTGCTGACCTCGTGATCCGCCCGTCTCGGCCTCCCAATGTGCTGGGATTACAGGCTTGAGCCACCGCAGTGTACCCTTTTAACAGCAGTGTGTAAGTATTCCCTTTTCTCTGCAACCTTGACATAATCTATTTTTTGGCTTAATAGCCGTTGTCACTGGCGTGAGATGGTATCTCATGGTTTTTCTTTGCATTTCCCCAATAATTATTGATAAGCATTTTATTATATGTGTGTTAGCCACATGTTTGTCTTCTTTTGAGAAGCATCTTTTTCATGTTTTTTTGCCTGCTTTTTAGTGAGGTCTTTTTTTTTCTTGTAAACTTGTTTAAGTTTCTTATGGATTCTGGATACTAGACCTTTGTTAGAAGCATAGTTTGAAAATATTTCCTATTATTCTGTAGGTTGTCTGTTTACTGTGTTGATAGTTTCCTTTGCTGTAAAGAAGCTCTTTAGTTTAATTAGGTCCAATTTGTCAATTTTTGCTTTTTTTGCAGTTGCTTTTGGTATCTTCATCATGAAATCTCTACTAGATTCTATGTCTAGAATGGTATTTCCTAAGTTATCTTCCAGGGTTTTTTATAGTGTTAAAATAAACATTTCAGTCTTTAATTAATCTTGAGTTGGTTTTTGTATATGGTGTAATAAAGGGGTCCAGTTTCAGTCTTCTACATAATGTTAGCTAGTTATTCCACCACCATTTATTGCATAGGGAATTGTTTCCACATTTCTATTGTCACCTTTGTTGAAGATCAGATGGTTGTAGGTGTGTGACATTATTTCTGGACTGTCTATTCTGTTACATTGGTCTATGAATTTGTTTTTGTGCCAGTTCCATGTTGCTTTGTTTACTGTAGCTCTGAAGTATAGTTTGAAGACAGGTAATGTAATGCCTTCAGCTTTGCTGTTTTTGCTTATGATTACCTTGGCTATTCAGACTCTGTTTTGGTTTTATATGAATTTTACAATAGTTTTTTTTTTTTTTAGTTCTGTTAAAAATATTTTGGTCATTTGATTAGAATAACATTAAATCTATAAATATTTTGGGGGACATTATGATCATTTTTAGGATATTGATCTTTTCTGTTTATGAGTATAAAGTTGTTTTCCATTTGCGCCTTTTCTGACTTCTTTAAGCATTGTTTTGCAATTCTTATAGAGCTCTTTCACCTTCGTGGTATTTGTAGATATTTTATTCTTTTTGCAGCAGTTGTGAAGGGATTGTGTTTATGATTCGTTTTTGGCTTGGATGTTGTTGATTTACAGGAACACTACTAATTTTTATACACTTATTTTGTATCCTGAAATGATACTGAAATTGTTTTTCTGCCAAGAAAGAGCTTTTCTGCCAAGTTAAAGAGCTTTTTTGCTAAGACTATATGGTTTTCCAGATGGAGAATTATGTTGTCTGCAAATAGGGATTGTTTGACTTCCTCTCTTCCTGTTTAAATGCCTTTTATTTATTTTTATTTTTATTTTTGTGAGATGGAGTCTCACTCTGTCACCCAGGCTGGAGTGTAGTGGCACAGTCTTGGCTCACCGCAAATTCCGCCTCCCAGGTTCAAGCGATTCTCCTGCCTCAGCCTCCGGAGTAGCTGGGATTACAGGCGTCCGCCACTGTGCCTGGTTAATTTTTGTATTTTTAGTAGAGGTGAGGTTTCACCATGTTGGCCAGGCTGGTCTCGAACTTCTGACCTTATAAGCTGCCCGCCTTGGCCTGCCAAAGTGCTGGAATTACAGGCGTGAGGCACCGTGCCTGGCCAACTGCCTTTTATTTTTATGTTTTGCCTAATTACTATAACCACTACTTCCAATTTTATGTTGAATAGTAGTGTTGAGAGAAGGCATCTTTGCCTTGTGCCAGTTTTCAAAGAGGAATGCTTTGTTTGCTTGTTTGTTTGTTTTTCTTTTTGAGATAGAGTCTCACTTTGTCTTGCAGGCTGGAGTGCAGTGGCACAATCTCGGCCCTCTGCAGCCTCAACCTTCTGGGTTCAAGTGATTCTCTTTGCTCAGCCTCTCAAGTAGCTGGGATTACAGGCACCTGCCATCATACCTGGCTAATTTTTGTGTTTTTAGTGGAGACAGGGTTTTGCCATGTTAGCCAGGTTGATCTTGAAATCCTGACCTCAGGTGATCCACCTGCCTTGGCCTCCCAAATTGCTGAAATTATAGGCATGAGCTACTGCACCCGTCCACTTTCAGGTTTTTGTCCATTCAGTATGTTTGCTGATGGTTTGTCATAGATAACTTATTATTTTAAAGTATGTACCTTCAATGGCTAAGTTGTTGAGGGTTTTTAACATGAAAGATGTTAAATTTTATCAAAAGCTTTTTCTGCATCTATTGCGGTAATCTTGTGGTTTCTGTCTAGTTTTGTTTATGTGATGAATCACATTTATTGATTTGTGTAATTTTTTTTTTTTTTTTTTTTTTTGAGACGGAGTCTCGCTCTGCCGCCCAGGCTGGAGTGCAGTGGCGTGATCTCGGCTCACTGCAAGCTCCGCCTCCCGGGTTCACGCCATTCTCCTGCCTCAGCCTCCTGAGTAGCTGGGACTACAGGAGCCCGCCACCGCGCCCGGCTAATTTTTTGTATTTTTAGTAGAGACGGGGTTTCACCATGGTCTCGATCTCCTGACCTTGTGATCCGCCCGTCTCGGCCTCCCAAAGTGCTGGGATTACAGGCGTGAGCCACCGCGCCCGGCCTTGTGTATGTTGAACCAACCTTGCATTCCCAGAATAAATTCTACTTGATCATACTGGGTTAGCTTTTTGATATGCTGCCAGATTTGGTTTGTCAGTGTTTTGTTGAAGATTTTTGCATCAATGTTCAAAGATACTGGTCTTAATTTTTTTTTGTTTTTGTTTTATCTCTGCCAGGTTTTGGCATCAGAATAATGCTGTTCTTATATAATGAGTTGGAAAGAAGTTCCTTTTTCTTAATTGCTTAAAATAGTTTCTATAGAAATAATATCAGCACTTTTTTGTACATTTGATAGAATTCAGCTGTGAATCTGTCTGGCCCTTAGCTTTATTTGGTTGGTAGGCTATTTATTACTAATTCAATTTTTGAGCTTCTTATTCATCTATTTAGGGGTTTCATTTCTTTTTTGTTCATTCTTGGAAGGATGTATTTGTTCAATACTTTTTTCATTTTTTCTAGATTGTCTTGTTTATGTGCACAGAGGTGTTCATAGTAGACTTCAAGATATTTTTGTGGGTCAGTGGTAATGTCTCTTTTGTTATTTCTAATTGCATTTATTTGGGTCATCCCTTCTTCCTGCATTAATCTGGTTAGTGGTTTATTTATTTTTTTCATAGATTTAATTCCGGGATTTTTTTATGTTTTGTGAAGTTTTATGTCTAAATCTCAGTTTAGATCTGATTTTGGTTATTTCTTGTCTGCTGCTACCTTAGGGATTGATTTGCTCTTGCGTCTTTCATTCTTTTATTGATGTCAGGTTGTAAAATGAAGATCTTTCTAACTTTTTGATTTAAGCATAAAATGCTATAAATTTCCCTTTAATGCCATCTTAGCTATATTGCAGAGATTCTGATGTGTTTTTTGGTTCTTTTTTTTTTTTTTGAGATGGAGATTTACTCTTGTTGCCCAGGCCAAATGCAATGGCACAGTCTTAACTCACTGCAACCTCCGCCTCTCGGGTTCAAGCATTCTCCTACCTCAGCCTTTCAAGTAGTTGGGATTATAGGCATGTGTCACCATGCCTGCCTAATTTTTGTAATTTTAGTAGAGACAGGATTTCACTGTGTTAGCCAGGCTGATCTCGAAATGCTGACCTCATGTGATCTGCTTGCCTCAGCTTCCCAAAGTGCTTTGATTACAGGTATGAGCCACAGTGCTTGGCCTGTTTTTTGGTTCTTATTTGTTTAAAAGAACTTCTTGGTTTCTGCCTTAATATCATTATTTACCAAAAAGTTATTCAAGTGCAGGTTGTTTAATTTTTATGTAATTGTATCAGTTGTTATATTTTTATTGAACTTTATTTCTGTTCAGCTGTGGTCTGTGTGTTTGGGTTTGTATAATTTTGAGATTTTTGAATTTGCTGAGGATTATTCTGTTTCTGATTGTGTGGTCAGTTTTTGAGTATGTGCCACATGATGATGAGAACAATGTTTGTTATGTTATTTTTAGATGAAGACTTCTGTAGATGTCTATTAGGACTATTTGGTCAAGTGTGGAGTTTAGATCCTAATGTTTTGTTAATTGCCTTCTTCAGTTATCTATTAGTGCCTGTGGGATGTTGTAGTCTCCCACTATTATTGTGTCAGAATCTGAAACTCTTCATAGGTCTCTAAGAACTTGCTTTATTCATGTGAACCCATGAATTTTATATAACACCTTTCTGTCTTCTGCTTTTTCTCCCATAATCATTCTTATGTGTGCGCACAGTGTGCAAAATTCAGATGTCCAAGAGTTCAAGGACATGTTTAGAGACCTGTCTGTTGTAAAACAAAATATAAATTAGAAATAAGAGGCTTAGTCTACATTAAAATAAGAGAAAATATCTTACTAAAACCTCTTTTCTTAAAACATTTAGATTATGTGTAGATTTTTATCCCTGTTTTTTTGAAATATATATGTCATATTAACAGCAAAATAAACCTTTTGTCATATTTTTTGTCTCAGGATTGTCTTTATCTGGGACCTGAGATTAATTGCTTTGTTTTTGCTTTGGCAAAAGATTATTATGATTTTTAGTCTTTTAAAGTTGACACAGATTTGTTCAGAGTAAAGCTCATTCCAAAAGCACACAAAAGCTGAGCATAAAAATAGATAAAATTTAGCAATACAGAATTATGAAGATTAAAAGATACTAAGTTGTTTGACAGAAACCTGATTATCCATGGTGATTGTTTGCAGGCTGAAGTATTTATACTACAAAAGCAAAAAGAGTTTAGTTTATGGCTGGACGTGGTGGCTCATGCCTGTAATCCCAGGATTTTGGGAGGTTGAGGTGGGCAGATCACCTGAGGTTGGGAGTTCGAGACCAGCCTGACCAACATGGAGAAACCCCATCTCTACTAAAAATACAAAATTAGCAGGGCAGGGTGGCGTATGCCTGTAATCCCAGGTATTTGGGAGGCTGAGTCAGGATAGTTGCCTGAACCTGGGAGGCAGAGGTTGTGGTAAGCTGAGAGAGATCATGTCATTGCACTCCAGCCTGGGCAGCAAAAGCAAAACTCTGTCTCAAAAATAAAATTAAAAAACAAGCAAACAAACAAAAGTTCAGTTTATAAACTGAACAGTGGAGTCTGTTGTCATACCTTGGTTTCTATTTATTACTTCAGTACAATTAGTATAGTTATGTGCAGTGTTTGTAGACAGTCTCATTCATATACATTCACTAGTATTTTCTACAATAATATGAATAAAGCCATACTATTTACTTTAAATGAATTCCTTAAATAGCTATTTTAGTGTTGTGATTCATACTTTTGAAATGTAGTTTTTTTTTTTTTTTTTTTTTTTTTTTTTTTTTTTTTTTTTTGAGACAGAGTCTGGCTCTGTCGCCCAGGCTGGAGTGCAGTGGCCGGATCTCAGCTCACTGCAAGCTCCGCCTCCCGGGTTCACGCCATTCTCCTGCCTCAGCCTCCCGAATAGCTGGGACTACAGGCGCCTGCCACCTCGCCCGGCTAGTTTTTTGTATTTTTTAGTAGAGACGGGGTTTCACTGTGTTAGCCAAGATGGTCTCGATCTCCTGACCTCGTGATCCGCCCGTCTCGGCCTCCCAAAGTGCTGGGATTACAGGCTTGAGCCACCGCGCCCGGCCAGAAATATAGTTTTTGAACTGAATTATAGTTACAGAAAAATTTTAAAGATTCCACATACATCATGAGTAGTACGTTAAAATTATTCATACTTACATATTTATGTTTAATATCCAAAGAAAATTTACTACCAAATTTTTACAGTAGATGTTAGTCTGATAGGCTTATTAATTTAACCAATAGGGATAATTATAAGTAAGCATAATGTTAATGTCTTTCATTTCACAAATTGGAATGCTGCTATTACAGGACAAATAAAGGCAAGTGATGTGGCCACCCAAAAACTGTAATAACTCTCTAGTAAGCTATGTTGCAGGCTCATATATATTCCATTGTACTATCACAGTCAGATTTTAATTTTTTATCAAAAGTACTGGTGGAAGTTGTCAAATATATTTCAATATAGATTCTGCCTTCAGTGGCTAGATGAGAGCAGCAGAGATGAATAAAAACTTAAAATTCCACTGATAATATGCCCCCTTTCTTCATACTACTCATGTTACTCATGCTGAGAGTAGCTATGCACTCTGAGTATTTAGAGAGAAATTCTTTTTAGAGGAATATTTTCTGGCTGACTTGATCAATCTTATATCTAATCTCAGGTTTTTTTTAAAGAGGCTTTTAACTTCCTTTTTTCTCAGTATAATCTTTCTTGGAGTGAGAGCTGTTTTTCTTTTGAATGCTTTGTATGTCTGTTTTAGAATCTCTATTAGTATCCCATAGTATCTCTGAAAGACATGGGCTATCACAGTGAGAACTCTTGGAGCTATCTTTTATTTGGATGCATGCTGGAACTCCAGCAGTATTTTTTCCATGTAACCCCTGTGGCTTAAATAATGCTCTCATTACCATATTGTGAAGGTGCAGTTCTACCCAAGAGGCCTGCAGACTCTCCTTCTGCAGCTCAGGCGTCACTCTTTTTTGTTTTTTTTTGAGACAAAGTCTTGCCCTGTCTCCCAGGCTGGAGTGCAGTGACACGATCTCAGCTCCCTGCAACCTCTGCCTCCTAGGTTCAAGCGATTCTCTGCCTCAGCCTCCAAGCAGCTGAAATTACAGGTGCCCACCAGCACGCCCAGCTATTTTTTTTTTTTTGGTAGAGATGGAGTTTCACTATGTTGGCCAGGCTGGTCTTGAACTCCTGACCTCATGATCCACCAGCCTCGGCCTCCCAAAGTGCTAGGATAACAGGCATGAGCCACTGTGCCCAGCCAGGCTTCACTCTTTGATGTGACAATGAAGTGCTGCTGTGACAATTGGCATTCACCTAAGATGTGAGCTGCCAGCCGTGAGCCCTGTGCTGTGGGCTGTACATCAGTGGCAGATGGTAGGAAACAAAAGAGGGCACTGGCCACCAGAAGAGGTGAAGCAAGAGTGCTCTAGCCCAGTCCTCAGGGAGTAGAGAGCCACTGATTTAAAATGCAAGTAGCCAAAAGGATAGCACCCTATTCAATCACTATTGTAGAATAGTGAAAGTCTACCTTAAGCAGTTACCTGGCTTGAAGTTGCAAAACTACCTTCTGTCATGAAGATGTGAAAAGCTTATTTTGTCATTGAATATAACCAATTAGCATACATGGATGGCCTCCCCAGTGACCAGGTGAATTTAGGATGAACTATGTATGACATGGTGCTGTAAAATCTTCTGCTTGTGAACTAATTATGGTAACTGTCTTTCTGTCTTTTCAATCTATTAAGTAGACTGACTGTAATATATGTGACATTCAGATTTAACTGTGTAATGAAACAGTTTTCTTTCTGTTATATGATTGTGGTTTCTCTGGGGCTAAAGAGAATTTTTAAAAAATTATATTTTCCAAACGCTGTCTAGAATTACCAGACATATAAACACATAAGGTACCAATCAAGCTTTACTGTAGGGGGGACTTTCCCTCGTAGTCTTCCAGTCAATTCACAATTATGCTGTAAAGTGCATGCTGTCACCTAAAGATGCAGGCAGAATTGTGTCTCTGCCTATTTGGTATCTAGAGTGGCTAGACCAGATTTCTGCAAACTTTATAGAGCAGATATTAATCATTTTACTTCATTCAATGACTCTTGTATCTTCAGAACTGAAACTGATTCAGAGACCGTGGAGCCCAGAAACCTGATCATAGTAACAGTGTGCATTGAGTTGATAGGAGACATGAGAATCTCCACTTCTCTTTTCCTTCTCTCGCTAAAATGCTCACAATTGCATGTAACAACTGCTGCTACTCCGACCTAAGTCTGCAGCTCTAAATTCTAAATCTAGGTCTTGAAATTTGAAAAAAAAAAAAAAAAAAAAAAAAAAAATCCAAAACTTTTGTTCGAGAATGCAACTATTTTTACTTATGAAACTCAGAGAGACATTAAAATAAGAGCACAATTAAGTCTTTCTCCCTTCCTTCAACTATGTATTCATCTCTTGAAACTGTTCACTATTGCCACAAGTAGGTGTAAGTTAAATTAATAATGACACACTGGACACTATATTGTATACCCTTACCCATAGTGTACAGTCAATCAATAATTAAAGTTATTTATTTAAACAAGAATTTTTGACAAACAAGTTTGTATGTCTCTCTCTCTCTTTTTTTTTTTTTTGCCTTCGCAAATCCACTTGTAACTGCTGCTAATCAAAGTGTAAATTCCAGGCATCTTGAATATTTCTTCTCAAGTTAAAATACTTAAACTTGGCCCAAATAAACCGTCTACTTTTAGTCATGTTGTGTCAGCTTTTTTTTTTTTTTTTTTTTTAGACAGAGTTTTGCTCTAGTTGCCCAGGCTGGAGTGCAATAGCTTGATCTTGGCTCACTGCAACCTCTGCCTCCCGAGTTCAAATGGTTCTCCTACCTCTGCCTCCCAAGTAGCTGGGATTACAGGCATGGGCCACCTTCCCCAGCTAATTTTGTATTTTTAGTAGAGATGGGGTTTCTCCATGTTGGTCAGGCTGGTCTCAAACTTCTGGCCTCAGGTGATCTTCGACCTCAGGGGATCCACCTGCCTTGGCCTCCCAAAGTGCTGGAATTACAGGCATGAGCCATGGGACCCAACCTGTATCAGCCTTTTTTTAGGTAAAATATTACTTAGAATTTTCAAGAGCAGCCTCTATGAGTAGATCTTTTGATTGTATTCCACTTTCTGTAACAGCCAAAAATGCAGAGTGATGTTTATTTTATTTAGAATCTGCAAATAAGGTCTGGTCTCTGCCTTTTTATTTCTGTTTCTTTTTTTACGAAACAGGGTCCGACTTGAGATTGAGAATATACAGAAAACCAACAGGAGGCATTTTCTGCATTGTGAGATGTCAACATAGACATTTTAGATCCCTCCTTTGAGAGTGTGGCTCTTTGACTTTTTCACATCTTGTGTGTTCACCTGCTAGTTATGTGAGAGGCTCCAGGTGTAAATAGAATCTGATGGCAGAATCTCTAAGTGTAAACAAGCATCTGAGGAGTGAGAGATCAAAGCTACAAAGTAGCTAGATCCCTGAGCACAACTATACCTACCTGGAGAATGTGATACTAGAGTATTCTTGCACTTCTACATACCTAAAAGCTAGCTAATCAGGACAGGTGATCCAGGTTCTAAAGCTCCACCAGGGTACTTCCATTTTCTATTTAGAATCAGCCTGAGTCTCTCCTGCTGGCTTATTATTGAACCGTCAGCCCAGAGTCACTGGAAATGCTCTCACAATCACCTAGGCATCTTTGAGACATTTGAGAATCTCCAGAACAGAATTGCGTCAGGCTGACAAGACTGGTTAATTTTGCTTCTGTCTAAGTATAAACGAAATGAATCATCCTGTGATTGTTCCTCCCCTCATACAAGAGATGTCTTTGGTTGGTACCCAGATGAGAGTTTCTCCAGTTCCCTGATACTTGGGTGAAAAACAAGGAGGAGGTCTGCAGACTCAAACAGATAAACTAATTGCTTCCATTTCATATAGTCATTAGAAAAATAGATGAAGCAGTCATGGTCCCTACCATGCAGGAACTTTTAGTCTAGACTAGCAACTGGATAAATGATTTAATTGTGCATCATGGTGGGTACAATAAATAGATGTGTGCAAAAATATGGGCTTTATTTGGGCCATTTTTTTTATATTGTGACTTCTGATGTCTATACCTGAGCATATATTAATAAACAAAGTTATTTATTTTTTTGCCTTGCTAAGAATACTTCTAAAAATTATTCTAGAAAACCTTAAGGGATTTGTTAAAATTGCTTATTAGTATGTGATAAAAAATTGAGAGGGCAGTGGGGCTAAAAAAGATTAAAATTACACAAACTCTTGAGATTTAAGTTTTTTTTTTTTTTCTTTTAGGTAAGCTTAAAAAAAAAGAAACAGAAATAAAAATACTCCCCAGTGGCATAAAGAACAGAATTTTACATCAGCTCTACACCCTCCCCCAGCCCTGTTCAGATTCACCCTTTTTGAAGGCCTTATTTAGGTCTTTCCCTACCCTGGAGTCTTGCCTCACACAACTAACTAGAAGAGATCAGAGTTTTGGGTGATAAATCCTGTTGCCTTTTTAGAGTTGGTGCTCACAATTTTCTGAAACCCAATGGCAGATAACTGGAAAATATAACATGTATTATAGGGTCTTAATTTATTAATTTTATATTAAAACCAGTGTTTACAGAGACATTCCATTTAGCAGCTTGTTTTCTGTTCCTGCAGATATAGTAGTTGATTCACAAGTCACAAAATAGCAAATATAAACACAATAAAAATTCATCTACATTTCATTAAACTCTATTTGTATCCTTCTCAACTGTCTGCATTTAGGTTTTATTCTGTGCATTTAAAAAAAAATCAATGAAAGATAAACAGAAGAGGAAATTAAAATGCTGGGTCTTTATTCTAAATCCTTGGACTTATTGGACACTTAGTATCAAGTTACAGGGTGTTATTAGAATCAAATAATGTGCTATCACAGTGCTTTGTAACATCCTATTGATCACATAGTACCTACTTAATAAACATTGCATTAGGACAAGTGCACATGTTGTTTTCCAAATGCAGACTTACTCAGAGGTTGCTGCTTTCTGTTTTCTCTGTAAACTTTAAAGAGCTAGAAAATAATATGATACTTTAAGATAGAGAATGGTTGTCTTCATTTGCATCAGAAGTATTTGTGTTGTTACAAAACTGCTGAGTGTAAGGAGCTCTGTGCTGTGCCTCATTTTTCTGACTAATGCTAATAATGAACCCAGAGAGAGTGACACCAGCATTGATAGAAGACTTGTTTAGAACACCCATTTATGGTCCATTTCCAAACCTGCAGAATCACATTACATAGAGTGGGGCCATGTTTACTAAGTGATTTATAAGCTCATTAAAGCTAGAATGACAATGCTTAGGTAAGTGGTTATAAGCTCAGGCTGCTAATTAGAATCTCATGACCAATTCACAGAAATCTCTTTACTTGTACCCGTTTCACAGTTTCTGTTCTGGGTGAAAGCATCTATTTGTTTTAATTAAGTGCCTCATGTGACTCTCAGGTGCCAGAACCAAATACGTGGAGTTCAAGATACATTCATCAGAGTTAAGTTCCGCCTTTGCACTAAAGAACGATCCAGGAACCTATTCTGTTTGGGTTTGATAAGGACAGGACACTGTGGACAATATTTCTTGCCCTTTTTTTTTCTTTTTTTGAGATGGAGTCTCGCTCTCTCACCCAGGCTGGAGTTTTATGAATGGCACGATCTCGGCTCAGTGCAACCTCCGCCTCCCGGGTTCAAGCGATTCTCCTGCCTCAGCCTCCCGAGTAGCTGGGATTACAGGTGCTTGCCACCATGCCCAGCTAATTTTTGTATTTTTGATAGAGACGGGGTTTCACCCTGTTGGCCAGGCTGGTCTCGAACTCCTGACCTCAGGTGTCCACCTGCCTTGGCCTCCCGAAATGCTGGGATTCAATATTTCTATAACTGTAGCAGAAATTGCCAGTGTTTGTAACAGGGGAGAGCACCTGGGGACATAAAAAAGAGAAACTTAAATTTTTATCTCTGTGGAGCAGCTCATTGTTCCTGAATCTTTATTGTTATAAAGGACAGAAACGGGTAGAGTTTTTCTGTCTTGGGCCTTCTGACTTTGAGTGTGGTGGTAACAGGTGAACATGTGGTGCTCAGAATTTTAAAGGCATATTCTCAAGATGCAGGTGTAATTAGTCCAGAAAATCTCATCTGAGAAAGAATTCTAAAGGAGGAGGAGAAAGAGAAAAAGTGACTTTTCTTCAGCTAAACATGTCTTAGATCAAGAGCTGTGTCTACTCTGCTTTTTGGAATGACATGCATTTAGTACTTGCAAATCTTCACTTCTATACCTGTGTTTTTTCTCCCTAGTGAGTTTATCTTAACTACTTTTAAAAATGTTTATGATAGTCAAGGGTGTCTGAAAAATTTTTCTATATACCAGAGCCTTCTCTACATCATGGCTTCTTATATGCCATGCAGAATTCTTACCATGAATTTGTGGTCTGCAATATTAAAAATGTTCTCCTTGTGGCTGTTGAACATGGAGAGGTGTGGATACTTAATATTTCTATGGGGAAACCCTGGGGTTCTTAGTAAAGATGTAGAATGTGTAATGTTGAGGTTCTATCTGTGTTCTTTATTATCTGTATGCATTACACAATTAAGAAAATGCTCATTTAAACAGGATGCCATTTATTACCCAGAAAGTTCTGAAAAAATTATCAAGAGATACCTCCTTATTAGGGTGCCATAGAAAGACTACTTAAAATCACTATTAAAAATTGCAGAACGTGAAAGATATCTGTATCTTGAACTTTCCATAAAACTGATTTTTTTTTATGGTTAAATTCAGACTGTAATTTACTTTACAGTAAAGTACAGTATCTCAGTAATAATGCCATGTCCTTCTGGGTGCATCAGCACACTACAAAAACTTGTCCTAGTGCAGTTGATGTTGATGTTAATAACTCACTTAATAATCTCTCTTACAGATTTTTTTCACTATAGAGTTATTTTTCTCTTCATCATTAAGCATCTTTATGGAACTGATGTGCATAAACCATCACATTTAATCTGGCCGCCCCCCCCCCTTTTTTTTTTTTTTTTTTTTACATTTTCTTTGCATTTATTTTTCTTTGGTAAATGAAAGCTCTCATCTTGTTTACAGGCTAGAAAAACTGAAACAAACAAACAAACAAAAAAACACAGGCTCTTCCACTTACTGGATGTTTGACAAAATAGTCTTTTGGGGCCAAAACACTGGCATTACTGGTGAGCTTGGCAGAGATTCAGTAACTCAGACTTTATTTCAGATCTCCTAAAAAAAAAAAAAATCTGCATTAACAAGATGTCCAGTTTATTGTACACATTAAAATTTGAGTGAACCTTCTAACCCAAGATGTCTATTTTGTCTGAAAAATATAAAGAACTATGTCTTTTTCTTCTGAAAAATATACATAACTCATTCTGTATTATGTAAATATAGCACTCAAAAATGCATGTTAGTGTTTATGCCCTCAATTTTACATTTTATCATCCAGACAGTTATCATATATACACTGATGTTGTGAATATTTTTCCACTGTCTTTTCTCAGAGTTAGAGAATACATTAGAAAATGTTTATGTGTTGACAATTATTTTATTGGATAATTTCAATCACTCTTATAAGTCAGAATCAGTTCTGTTTACTCTAATTTTACCTTGAATCACATGAAAAATTCTGCCCATAGCCACTTGGTAAATATGTGTGTTTGTGTGTGTTTTCCAGGGACTGTTGACATTTAGGGATGTGGCCATAGAATTCTCTCTGGAGGAGTGGCAACACCTGGACATTGCACAGCAGAATTTATATAGAAATGTGATGTTAGAGAACTACAGAAACCTGGCCTTCCTGGGTGAGGATAACTTTAATACAAAATTCCTAATTATTAAAGCTTTCATTTCTCTTTTGTAGAATGTTTTCTGGTAATTTATGCTTTCAGATTTCTGTCTTCAAGAAAATAGTGGGGATTTGTCTTGAGAAAAGAATTTCTTCAAGATGTTTCATCTTGACCTGAACTTTCCACATTCCTGAGCTGATCTGTGTCCTGCACTTTAGATTAAGGCTAATTTCAGAAGTTTAGTGGCATGAAATATTGTTATACCTTAAAATCTAATTGGCATCACCAAATTTGATTCAGTAGTACCAGGCAGTGAAATTAAGAACCTAAAAAATTAAAATATTTTCTGAATATTTAAAAATCTCTTTTATAAACTAGTATATTGGAATAAAGTTGTTAGAATATTCTATTATATCCTCTTTGCTGAGCACATTACTAAGTTGGTAATTGGAGAATATGAGCAAGATTCATGTTAGTTATTTTTAATAAAACAGGTATTGCTGTCTCTAAGCCAGACCTGATCACCTGTCTGGAGCAAGGAAAAGAGCCCTGGAATATGACACGACATGAGATGGCGGATGAGTCCCCAGGTAGGTGAGAATGAATACAACAGATGACATGGTTGAGAGGTCCAAAGTCAAGAAGAAACCACTCTTTAATTTGGGAAGCTGTGTTCCAAAGGAAACAGTTTCTGGGAAGCCTAAAAAAAATTTTTTTAATTATACTCTCACATAAGGGTATCTTCTGCTTATGCCTATAAAATCTAAGAATTCTACTTTCCCTTCAATGATCTTCCTTCTAGTTTACAGTGACAGCCAGAGTACTGTTCATGGCATACAAAAGAGTGTGCAGTCTGACTTCTTTTTTCTTGTTTTGTGGACAGACAGATATCTCCATAATTTTGAGATACTCTGTTAAACTGTTTTTTAAGTTCTTTTTTTGCATCACATCTGAAATGTGTGACAGTAGTAGTTTCTGTTCTATTGGTTTTTTTTTTTTCCCTGCATATTTCATCTCAGTTTTCATTATTGTAGTCTTGAAATCTAGTTTGAAATTACAAAGTAGGATGTCCTTCTGCTTCCTTATTTTTCCTCAAGATTGCTTTGGCTATTCCAAGTTTATTATAGTTTCATGTATATTTTAGGATTGTATTTTTTATTACTGTGAAGAAAAACACTGAAATTTTGATAGGGAGTTCATTGAATCTACAGGTCACTTTGGATAATATAGCAGTTTCACAATACTTATTCTTTCAATAGAAATCAATACTTATTTCAGTAGAAATAAAATATTTTAAAATGTATTTGTGTCTTCTCTAATTTTGTTCTTTGATGTATCTTTCACTTAAAAGATTTATGAACTCCTTGTTTAAATTTGTTCTAAAATTGATTATTTCATTGCTATTGTATATAAGATTTTTTTTTCCTCTATTTTATCAGATTGTTTTAAGTGTATGGAACCATAACTTATACTTGTATATTAATTTTATATTTTGCTACTTGAGTGTATTCATTAGTTTAAACAGGTTTTAATATACTATATTTATATCTATATATGATTACATGATCTACAAACAGCAACATTTTACTTATTGGTCTTCAATTTCAATGACTTTAAATTTTTCTTTTGACTATTTTGCCTTCCATATACTTTGAGCGCTGTGTTAAAATAGAAGCTAGTTTTGCATTAGTGTCTAAATTTGAAGGAGCAGCCGGGCGCAGTGGCTCACGCCTGTAATCCCAGCACTTTGGGAGGCCGAGACGAGTGGATCACGAGGTCAGGAGATCAAGACCATCCTGGCTAAAACTGTGAAACCCCGTGTCTACTAAAAATACAAAAAATTAGCTGGGCGTGGTGGCAGGCGCCTGTAGTCCCAGCTACTCGGGAGGCTGACTAAGGAGAATGGCGTGTACCTGGGAGGTGGAGCTTACAGTGAGCCGAGATCGCGCCACTGTACTCCAGCCTGGGCAACAGAGCGAGACTCCATCTCAAAAAAAAAAAAAAAAAATTGAAGGAGCAAACACCTCTTTAAGTTTTTATAAACTGGATTCAGAAAGTAAAAATGTATTTTTGTTGGGCCCACAGAGTGATAAAATGCCCTCTAGGTTTGTAGTAAAGCGGGGTTGTAGCTTGGCCTTAAGGCTGCTGAGTTTGCACAAGAGTGCACCTTTAGCTGTCTTGTTAAAAGGAGCTTGGATAGTTGTAATTCTCATTTAATTTTTGGACAGAGTGAATATCCTTCAGGACTTCGCTCTGCAGGGCAGACCTAAGGGCAGGTTTCTGCAGTCAGGCCTGCCTATGGTGGGTTTTTTTTTTTTTTTTTTTTTTTTTTTTGAGACAGAGTCTCGCTCTGTCGCCCAGGCTGTAGCGCAGTGGCCGCATCTCAGCTCACTGCAAGCTCCACCCCTCCGGGTTTACGCCATTCTCCTGCCTCAGCCTCCCGAGTAGCTGGGACTACAGGCGCCCGCCACCTCGCCCGTCTAGATTTTTGTATTTTTTAGTAGAGACGGGGTTTCACCGTGTTAGCCAGGATGGTCTTGATCTCCTGACCTCGTGATCCACCCGTCTCAGCCTCCCAAAGTGCTGGGATTACAGGCTTGAGCCACCGCGCCCGGCCTATGGTGGGTTTTATATCAGGATGTGGATGACAAGTACAAGAGCGGATTTTCCCAGGTAGCTTTGGGTTTCCACATAGGCAAAACTGGCCATGAACTATGGCTCAGGGAGCTGGAACTGAGTCATGGAAATGCTCCTGGGACCAAGTTCTGCAGGCCTGCCAGCATGGCTATAAATGGGTATCTTTCTCCAGGCCTCTGGAAAGGCAGGACCTCCCCCACACTGTGACTGGGAAGAGTTTGGGACATTTACAGAGTAAGTTTAAAATTCTCAGGGGAACCAAGTTCGGTAGAACAATTTCTTGTCTGTAGCCAAAAACAGTAGTTCTGTACTTTGCCACCTGAATGAGGGCCTGCCTTCTAAAAAGGATTACCTTCAATCTTGGGCTTTAGCAGAGTTTCACAACTCCTTTCCTGGATCTCAGAGTTACTTTTTTTTTTTTTTTTTTTTTTTTTTTTGAGGCGGAGTCTCGCTCTGTCGCCCGGACTGGAGTGCAGTGGCCGGATCTCAGCTCACTGCAAGCTCCATCTCCCAGGTTTACGCCATTCTCCTGCCTCAGCCTCCCGAGTAGCTGGGACTACAGGCACCCGCCACCTCGCCCGGCTAGTTTTTATACTTTTAGTAGAGACGGGGTTTCACCGTGTTAGCCAGGATGGTCTCGATCTCCTGACCTCGTGATCCGCCCGTCTCGGCCTCCCAAAGTGCTGGGATTACAGGCTTGAGCCACCGCGCCCGGCCGATCTCAGAGTTACTTTTAAAGGCATTTATTTTTGAGCTGGGGTCTTGCAACATAACCCAGGCAGGTCTTAATATTTTGACCGAAAGCAATTCTCCAACTTTTATGTACCATGTAGCTGTCATTACAGGTGTGAACCATGATGCCTGGTTCTCTCATAAAGGCATTTTTGTCAGCAATGACTGACAAATTTTCTTGCTGTTGGAGAATAAGCAAATAGGGCACCTTTAATTTTTTATCTTATTAATGTCACTCTCCACGTAAATTTTTACTATTTTCTACTTCAAATTTGTCTGTAATTTTAGAGTCAGACATTCAGGGCAATATACTAGAATATACACGTTGTGCCTGAATTAGATAACTAGTATGCAGGCAAGCAAAAAGGAATTATAGAGCCTGGTACAGTGACTCATGCCTGTAATCCCAGCACTTTGGGAGACTGAGGCGGGTGGATCACGAGGTCAGGAGATCGAGACCATCCTGGCTAACACGATGAAACCCCATCCCTACTAAAAATACAAAAAACTAGCCAGGCGTGGCAGCATGCGCCTGTAGTCCCAGCCACTAGCGAAGCTGAGGCAGGAGAATCGCTTGAACCTGGGAGGTGGAGGTTGCGGTGAGCTAGTATCGTGCCACTGCACTCTAGCCTGGGAGACAGAGTGGAGACTCCGTCTCAAAAAAAAAAAAGGAATTATAGAAATTTCAACCACTTTTATCAGCCTATATCTAAATAATAACATAATTTATTCCCCCAATATTTGTTTTATATGTGAGGCTCTAACCATATTCTGCTAAATATATACATAATTTAGTAATGTAAGACTATTCTTTGCTTCTAAACTTGGATTACAGTAGTTTTTTGTGTAAAATAACATATATTTAAAACATAAAAATTGACTATCTTATCTGTCAAATGCTTATCTATTAAAAGTTTCTCATTAGCATCTCCTGTTTACAATTTTACTGCATTTTGTCTAAAATTTTATTGCCACATAACAGATGCCAGTAATTTAAAATGCCTGCCTTCCCTGAATGCACAGTTACAGTCAAACATTGTTAGACAAATAATGACAGTTATCTAGACAAATTATTTGTTAATGTACATTATTGTTGCCAACTAGATTTTATGAGTAAACATTTCTTTTGTTATTGTCTTACGGTTCTATATTAGTGTTTTTTTTAGTGCAAGTTTCTTAATATCAGTTTATTGTGTCTGTCGATTTCATGTATTATAATTTTAGACAATTTACAATTCTGTTTGTATACTTTAAGTCAGTGTCTGGTTTAATTAAAAGATAAATGAGCCATATGTCTGTCACAGTCAGATTATATGTGTGTGTTTATAGCTACAAATATAACCCAAATTTGGTTGTAGTTTACTTGTATATATTGTATATATTCTTTCTTAGCTCATTGTCTTTTTCTTTTCTTTTTGTTTTCAGACAGAGTTTTCCTCTTGTTGCCAAGGCTAGAGTGCAGTGCATGATCTCGGCTCACTGCAACCTCTGCCTCTTGGGTTCAAGTGATTCTCCAGCCTCAGTTTCCTGAGTAGCTGGGATTTACAGGCATGTGCCACCATCCCCGGCTAATTTTGTATTTATTTATTTATTTTTTTTAGTAGAGACAGGGTTTGCCATATTGGTCAGGCTGGTCTCGAACTCCTGACCTCAGGTGATCAGCTTGCCTTGGCCTCCCAAAGTGCTGGGATTACAGGCATGAGCCACCGTGCCCGGCCTCTTAGCTCATTTTCAATGTTGGTTTTATCTTGTCTAGGTGAGTAGCCTTGGAAATAGTCTTATTTTCACCATGTGTTTAATGATAAATATGTATTTCCTTTGTGTGAGAAAAACACTTTCGTGATTTGAAGGTAATTTTTAAAAAGACATATATTGTATTTTTTCCAGTTTAAAAAAAAAATTTGTTGTAAAAACACTTAACATATAATTTACCTTCTTAAAGCTACTTAAAAGTACATGTAAGGGCCAGGCATGGTGGTGGCTCACATCTTTAAAACCAGGATTTTGAGAGGCCAGGACAGGAGGATTGCTTGAGCCCAAAAGTTTGAGACAAACATGGGCAAAATATGGAGACACCCTCTATATAAACATTTTTTTTTTCTAAAAAATAGCCAGGCATGGTGATGTACACCTGTGGTCCCAGCTACTTTAGAGATTGAGGGGCAGGATTACTTGAGCCTGGGATTGTGAGGCTACAGTGAGCCATAATTGTGCCATTGCATTCAATCTTGGGTTACAGATTGAGACCCTGTTTCAAAAAAAACAAAAAACAAAAAACCTGTATATTTCAGGCATGTTAACTATATTCACATTGTTTTGCTAAAGACTTCTAGAAGTTTTACATCTTCTAAAACTAAAACTCAATATCCATTAAATAACATTTACTTGTTTTATGTTCTCTCCAGCCCTTGAAAAACACCCTTCCACTTTCTGTTTTTGTGAGTGTGACTATTTTATATATTTCATATAAGTAAAATCATAACATCCATTATTTCATAACCGGTTTATTTCAGTGGACATAATATTCTCAAAGTGTATCTTTAAATGTGATAAGATTTTTTTTAAGGCTGAATAATATTCCATTGTATCAAACATGTCTTCAAGGTCTTTTCTTGCACATTTTAGATATAGATTCATAAATGTAATTGCTGTATTTGATAAGTTTATTTTTATTTGAAGTACATTTATAACATTATAAAATAATATGTGCGTCCTAGTTTTCTACCAAAAATTCACATGGATTTCTTTTTTTTTTTTTTTGAGACGGACTCTCCCTTTGTCACCCAGGCTGGAGTTCAGTGGCACGATCTTGACTCACTGCAACCTCCACCTCCCAGGTTCAAGGAATTCTCCTGCCTCAGCCTCCTGAGTAGCTGGGATTACAGGCACGTGCCACCACATCTAGCCAATTTTTGTATTTTTAGTAGAGATGGGGTTTCACCATGTTGGTCAGGCTGGTCTTGAACACCTGACCTTGAAATCTGCCCGCATCAGCCTCCCGAAGTGCTGGGACTACAGCCTGGCCAAGGGTTTTATTGCATCATCAACAGATTTGGTGTTTTTAAAAAATTGGTAGTGGCCATTTAAATGGGTGTGAGGGAATTTTTTTCATTGTGATTTTTATGCATTTCTCTAGAAATGAGAAATTTTGTGTGTCCTTTCAAATTTTTTTATTTGTGTTTTTTGATGAAAATGTATTTCAATTATTTGCCTATTTCTAAATAAATTCAGTCAAATTCATTGTTTAGTTTTAAAAGTTGTTTATATTTTTTGAATATTGACTCCTATCACATGTGATTTGTAAATATTTTCACCCATTTTCTGTGAGGTCCTATTCCTCTATTAAATGTTTACTTAGATGTGCAGAAATTTTGAAGTGTAGTATAGATCTTTCTGTTTTTTTCTTTGTTGCTTATGCATTTAATGTTGTATCTAAGAAAGTGGCGCCAAGATTATTATCATGTGTTTCCCCTATATATTTTTAAATGATGAAGAAGTTATGCGGCCTGGAGTGGCGCCTCACACCTGTAGTCCTAGTGCTTTGGGAGGCTGAGGGAGGTGGATCATGAGGTCAGGAGTTTGAGAACAGCCTGGCCAATATGGTGAAACCCTGTTTCTACTAAAAATACAAAAAATTAGCCAGGCATGATGGTGGGTGCCTGTAATCCCAGCTACTCGGGAGGCTAAGCCAGGAGAGTAACTTAAATCCAGGAGACAGAGCTTGGAGTGAGGAGAGACCATGCCACTGCACTCCATCCAACCTGGGCAACAGAGTGAGATTCTGACTCAAAAAACAAAAAACGTTATCTTCTTATGTCTAATTAAAAGATTTTTCCACATATGGTTTAAGGAAATAATCAAACTTTTATTTATTTTTATTTTTTTAATTTGTTTCAAGATGAAGTCTCACTCTGTTGCCCAGGCTAGAGTGCAGTGACACAGTCTTGGCTCACTGCAACATCTGCCTCCTAGGTTCAAGTGATTCTCCTGTCTCAGCCTCCCAAGCAGCTGGGACCACATGTGTGTGCGACCATGCCTGGTGAATTTTTGTGTTTTTAGTAGAGACAGAGTTTCACCGTATTGGCCAGGCTGGTCTTGAACTCCTCAGGTGATCTACCTGCCTCAGCCTCCCAAAGTGCTGGGAGTACAGGCATCAGCCATGACGCCCAGCCTTATTCGTTTGTTCTTGAAATAGGGTCGCACTGTCTCAACCAGGCTGGTTTGCAGTGTTGTGATCATGGCTCACTGCAGCCTCAACCTCCCAAACTCAGAAAATTCTCTGATTTCAGCCTCTCAGGTAGTTGGGTTACAAGTGTGTAGCATCATGCCCTGCCAGTTTTTTTGTATTTTTGGTTGAGACAGGGTTTTGCCACCTTGCTGAGACTGGTCTCAAACTTCTGAGATCCAGTGATCAGCCCACCTTAATCTCCCAAAGTCCTGATATTACATTTCTTTTTATTAAGTAGTTTAATGAATTTATATTTCAAATTATTTCTTAAAATGAAATTATTAGTTTTATTGCTATTGTTTTATGTGTTTGAGTGGTATGTTTTTCCTTATTTACTGTTTTATTGCCTTTTAATTGTATAGTGACAAGCTTGAATTATTTTTTAAATTTTGTTTTGTGTTGTTTCTAGAAATATTATCTTCATAATCAAAACAGCATGAAAAAGTCTGTTTTCATGCTGCTGATAAAGACATACCTCAGACTGGGCAATTTACGAAAGAAAGAGGTTTATTGGTCTTACAGTTTCGTGTGACTGAGGAGTCATCACAATCATGGTGGAAAGTGAAAGGCATGTCCCACATGGTGGCAGACAAAAGAAAGAGAGCTTGTGCAGGAAAACTGCCTTATAAAGCCTTCAGATTTCATGAGACTTATTCACTATCATGAGAACAGCACAGAAAAGATCTGCCCCCATGATTCAATTACTTGCTACCATGTCCCTTGCACAACATATGGGAATTAAAGATGAGTCTTGGGTTGGGACACGGCTAAACCATATCATGTTAAAAATGGAGTTCACGTAAAACATCTAAAAATTAAAACAATCTATTTTAATCTCATGACAACTTCAATTGAATATAAAAATTATACCTCTATATTTTTCAGTGTATTAATATTAAAATTTATTTTGTGTATTAACATTTATGCAGATTTTTATTGTTTTAAATATTCTACAGAAGACCTCTTAAGGGTTTTATGCGTCATGATTATGATAGTAAAGATTTATACATTTGTATGTTTACATTTAATAGAGAGCTTTATTTTTATGTATGGTTTTATGATGCTGTCCAGTATTATTTTATTTTTAAACAAAGTTGACTCATTTTACCTTCTTTTTTTTTTGTTGTTGTTGTTGTTGAGACAGAGTCTCCCTCTGTTGCCCAGGCTGGAGTGCAGTGGCACATTCTGGGCTCACTGCAAGCTCCGCCTTCTGGGTTCACACCATTCTCCTGCCTCAGCCTCCCGAGTAGCTGGGACTACAGGCGCCCCCCACCACGCCCAGCTAATTTTGTTTTTTGTTTTTTGTTTTTGTATTTTTAGTAGAAACAGGGTTTCACCATATTAGCCAGGATGGTCTGGATCTCCTGACCTTGGCCTCCCAAAGTGCTGGGATTACAGGCGTGAGCCACCGTGCCTTGGCCCATTTCTTTTTTCTTTTTTTTGAGACAAAATCTGACTCTGTTGCCCAGGCTGGAGTGTAGTGGCGCGATCTCGGCTCACTGCAACCTCCGCCTCTCGGGTTCACACCATTCTCCTGCCTCAGCCCCTGGAGTAGCTGGGACTACAGGCGTCCACCACCATGCCTGGCTAATGTTTTGTATTTTTAGTAGAAACAGGGTTTCACCGTGTTCACCAGGATAGTCTCGATTTTCTGACCTTGTAATCCTCCTGCCTTGGCCTCCCAAAGTGCTGGGATTACAGGCGTGAGCCACCGCGCCTGGCCCATTTCTTTTTTCTTTTCTTTTTTTTTTTTGAGACAAAGTCTGACTCTGTTGCCCAGGCTGGAGTGTAGTGGTGCGATCTTGGCTCACTGCAACCTCTGCCTCTCGGATTCACACCATTCTCCTGCCTCAGCCTCTGGAGTAGCTGGGACTAAGGGCGTCCACCACCATGCCTGGCTAATGTTTTGTATTTTTAGTAGAAACAGGGTTTCACCGTGTTCACCAGGATAGTCTCGATTTTCTGACCTTGTGATCCTCCCGCCTCGGCCTCCCAAAGTGCTGGGATTACAGGCGTGAGCCACCGCGCCCAGCGTGCAGAGTCTCAGCTGTATTACTCAGGCTGATCTGAGTCTCCTGGTCTTTAGTGTTGTGACAGCTTTGGCCTCCTAAAACTGTAGAATTACAGGTATAAGCCACAGTGCCTGGCCACCATGTAGCATTTTTTTGTAGAACTGTGCTAGTGGTGATGAACTCCCTCTTTTATTTTGGAAATTTTTAATTTTCATCTTATTCTTAAAGGGAAATAAATTTAAATCAAATATTCTTGGTTACAATTTTTTTTCTTTTATTACATCAAAATTTGGGAAGTTCTCACCCTTTATCTTCAAGTAACCACTGTATTATTTTTTTCCCATATTCTTCTAAGATTCCCTTAATGAATATATTGATCTACTTGATGGTATCTAATTAAATTTTACATTCCATGTTTTAATTTTGTTTTGCAATTTTATATTTTTGTGTTATATATTCTAGCGTGTGCCACCACACATCCATTATTTGTGTTTTGATTTTGTAGTATACATCATAATTGTGCATGACAATATGTAACTTTGTACAATTTAAGACAATGTGGAGAAAAATCAAATATGGATCAGCCATATGTTTTTTCCAGTGGAATTATTTCTGTGTTTGTTTGCCTGTGTAAATGTTATCCTTATTTTTTTGTTGTTGTTGTTGTTTTGTTTTTTGTTTTTTTCCGAGACAGAGTTTTGCTCTTGTTGACCAGGCTGGAGTGCAGTGTCCTGATCTCGGCTCACCGCAACCTCTGCCTTCCAGGTTCAAGTGATTTTCCTGCCTCAGCCTCCCGAGTAGCTGGGATTACAGGTGCCCACCACCACGCCTGACTAATTTTTGTATTTTTAGTAGAGATAGTTTACCACGTTGGCCAGACTGGTCTCAAACTCTTGACCTCTTGATCCTCCCTTTTCAACCTCCCAAAGTGATTACAGGTGTGAGCCACCGCACCTGGCTACCCTTGTTGTTGTTGTTTTAATTACTTGTATATTTGTCGTTTAGGTTTGTTGTGAATGGTTTTCTAATCCTGTGTAGATGAGTACTCATAAAATTCTTGTAATTTCAACATCCTATTTATGAATCTATATGATTTTTGTTGGGAGAAACACTTTTGGATTTGAATATAATTTATAACTATCATAACTCTGTATCACTTTTGGGTGTTATTGTTTACTTGTCAAAAAAATAACAAAATTTACCACAAAATATTTTTAAATATTCAGTTTAGTCATATTAATTATCTTGACATTGCCATGCAACACATTGCTAAAATGTTTTTATGTTGCAAAGTTAAATCTTAGTACATATTGATTACCAATTGTTTCTTTTTTTTTTTTCTTTTTTGAGGTGGAGTCTTGCTCTGTCACCCAGGCTGAAGTGCAGTAGCGCCATCTCAGCTCGCTGCAACCTCCACCTCCCAGGTTCAAGTGATTCTCGTGCCTCAGCCTCCTGAGTAGCTCAGATTACAGGTGCCCACCATCATGCCTGGCTAATTTTTTATTAGAGATGGAGTTTCACCATGTTGGTCAGGCTCGTTTTAAACTCCTGACTTTAGGTGATCCACCTGCTTGGGTCTCTCAAAGTGCTCGGATTACAGGTGTGAGCCACCACGCCTGGCCCCAATTTTTTCTGTTTTATGTCACTTTGTGAACACCACTCTGTTCTTTGTTTCTAAGAGTGTAACTCCTTCATGTATCTCATACAATCTGTCTTTTTGTGGCTGGCTAATTTCATTTTGCATAATGCCATCAACATTTATTTTTACAGTTGGTACAGTATTTCCTGCTTTTTGAAGACTGAGTAATATTTCAGAATTTTTATATTTCAAATTATGTCTACTGAATGATTTGGTGAAAGAAATTTGCATTGCTTTTACCTATTGGCTTGCAGTAACAATGCTGCAATAATTATGAGTATGTAAATGACTCCTTATATGACCGTGTATGTGAACGTTTATATATGTGCTGCATTCTATTTTATTAGTCTACTTTTTCACCTTTATACTCATACCAAATTGTTTTAATTCTGTAGCTTTGTAGTGTGTTTTAATCAAGAACTTTAATGTCTGCAGCATTGTTTCTTTTATTTTTTGAAGATTGTTGGGTACTTTATTGTCTCTTGCGATTCTGTATACTTTTGGGGTTGCTGTTCCTGTTTCTTCAAAAATGCAGTGAGAAATTTGAAAAACATTGCATTAAGTCTGTGGATTGCATTGAGCAGGATGGACCTTTTCACAATATTAACTATTTCCACCTTTGTATAAAAGCACACTCAAGGGTGTGTTGTTTAATTTCTATGTATTTGTAAATTTTTCAGTTTTTCTCTCTTATTGTTGGATACTCATACTCCATTTTACTCATAGAAAGTAGTTCATAGAAGTTTACTTTTAAAAATTTTGGTAAGACTTCCTTTTTGGGTTAAGATGTGGTTTATCAAGGAAAATGTATGAGCTATTGAGAAGGGTGTGTATTCTGATGTTGTTGAGGAGTGTTCTCCATAACTCTGGAATAAATGTTTTATACTACCTTTAAGTAGTCTGTTCACTTATTAACATTCTTTCTTGTTTTACTTTTATTGCAGAAAGTGTGGTATTAAAATATCTTGCTATAATTATATTGCTTTCTGTGTGTTTCTTCCATTCTGTCAATATTTGCTTTGTATATTTGGAACCCTAATGTGAGACACACACACACACACACACACACACTCTTCATAGGTTCCCAGTGAATAAATCTATTATTTTTTGATGTCCTTCTTTGTTTCTTTGGAGTTTCAATTTCAAGTACATTTTATAATATATTATAATTTTTCACTTAAGATGTAGCTTGTGTAAGATTATTTTGACTGTTTCTGCTCTCATTTGATTAATATTTTCATGGAATGTCTACTTTCTTCCTGCCTCTTCTAGTCTTTTTTTATCATTAGATTTCAACTGACTCTTGCAGAAAGGCAAGATGAATCTCGGTTTTTAAAATATTTTAATAAAACTATTTATTGAAAGTATGTCTCAATTTAAAAGTTAATTTTATATATATTTAAATAATTTTCTGAAATAGAAAGATTGTTACTTTATTAAGTATTTTATTTGATCCTTCCATCTTTGTCTTTTATTCGCTTTCCATCTTTGTGTCTTTTTGATATTTGTATTGATAGGCTTTCACTTATTTTGTTTTGTGTATTTATACAAATATTTTTGTGGTACCTTGGGGTGTTACATATAACCTCTAAAAGATACAACAACATATTTTAATCTGGTAAATAAACTTAAGTTGTATACAAAAATTTGTTCTTATTACACCTTCCCTCAAATTTGTCATTGATGTTGTTAATGGTATCTTTTTATATTGTATATTCATTAATGAATATTTATGATGATTTCTATGCTTTTATCCTTCAAATTTCAGAGAATAATTAAAAATGTTTTCTGCACCACTAGGGTAATGCTAAGAATTTCTACTTTTGTGTATTTGCATATTTTTTCCCAGAAAATCATATATTTTTATATATATATATATTTTTAAATAATGTTATTTTCAGTAGAATGAACTGTTTTCAGCACCTTTTATCTGTAGGGCATATGCGCTTCCAATATACTTTTTTAGAATTTGGTTACTTTGGAAGGTGTTTACTTTTTTTATTTGGCATGACAGATTCACTGATGGTATTATTCTCAATTAATTGAAGCTTTTTTTTTCACAATTTTTTTCATGACTATATCACACAGTTCCCTTATGGCCTGCAAAATTTTTGTTAACCGTTCACTGATTATCTCATAAGAGTATGTTTGTAAATGGCACATCACTTCTTTTTCTTTTTCTTTTCTTTTTTTTTTTTTTTTGGAGACAGAGTCTCACTGTATCCCTCAGCCAGGCTGGAGTGTAGTGGTGCGACATGAGCTCACTGCAATCTCCACTTGCCGGGTTCAAGTGGTTCTCCAGCCTCAGCTTCCTGAGTAGCTGGGATTACAGGCATGCACCACCATGCCTGGCTAATTTTTGTAGTTTTAGTAGAGATGGGGTTTCACCATGTTGGTCAGGTTGGTCTCAAACTCCTGACCTCAGGTGATCAGCCCACGTCAGCCTCCCAAAGTGCCTGGATTAACCGGTGTGAGCCACCGTGCCTGACCTGGCACATCAGTTTTATCTTGCAGCTTCAAAGATAATCTTTTTGCCTGTGACTTTTGAAATTGTGCTTATGTATGTGTTTGTAATAAATATCTTTTTCTTATTCTAGTTTGTTTGCTGAGCTTTTTTATTTTTGCATTTTTTTTTTTTTTTTTTTTTTTTTACTTTCAGGATCTGCCAGTTTTTTTGTGTATATTTTATCTCCACAATTTCTGTTTTTTGATATCTTAAATATTTTTTATTCTCATCCTCATTTTTCTAATTTTCCATAGTTGTCTCTGTTCCTATTTTAATCAGTATTCAGTTTATTACCAAATATTAAAATTAATGTATACATCTTTTTTATGGTTTCAGAAAATTTTATGATATTTTTGGTGGGATTGTATTGCCCTATTTTGTATATATTATAATCTTTGATTGAGATTTGGACTTTAAAAAAAGCTTCTTGTCAAAATCTTCATAATGTAGCTTTGTCCTGGCATATTCTGAAAATAATTTTCTTGGCTGTTGATTATGGGAGTTCCTTAAACATGTTCTTAGGATATGTGTTGTCTGAAATTTTTATTCTTTAGTTAAGAGAGTTAGTAACTCATGTTACTTTGTAGAGTCAGTCATCATTTGCTACACCTGTTCCATATCTGTGGTACTGCAGTCTGTCTGCTGCTGTAACATTTTTCTTTGGTCTCAGCAGACTCAAACTCTCATTCCAAAATATACCACCATTTCTTTCAGTGCTTTATGTCATGAGAGACAGAAACCAGTGTCAAGAAAAACCACTAAAAGCCAGAAATGACAATGAATGTGCCAGTATTTTACCTTTCTTTTAAAACAGAAACCAAGAGTTGGCAATTTAGTTGTAAAGGCACTATGTTATAGTGGGAACCAGGAAAAGATATGTTGAGTAATTTAACAAACTTTTCTTTTTCTTCCACGTGTTTCTTTTGCCTTGTGCTCACCTGGGACACTGCACACACTTGACTCATTTATAACTTTTCCACAGATGTATTTTGGTCTGTATGTTTTTGTTACATTTATGTCTATGAAAGAATTAGGGCCTGTGGTATTTTGCAGTGCCATCTTGTTTATGTAGTTTGTATAATTTTATAGGTAAGATTTTAAAACTATATTCATCTGAGTCTAGTAAATGGAGTAATTTATTTATGTATTTATTTTTTCAGGTATATGTCCTCATTTTGCTCAAGACCTTTGGCCAGAGCAGGGCATGGATGATTCTTTTCAAAAAGTAATACTGAGAAGACATGAAAAATATGGACCTGAGAATTTACAGTTAAGAAAAGGCTATAAAAGTGTGGATGAGTGTAAGGTGAACAAAGAAGGTTATAATGCATATAACCAGTGTTTCACAACTGCTCAGAGCAAAGTATTTCAATGTGATAAATATTTGAAAGTCTTATTTAAATTTTTAAATTCAAACAGACATAAGATAAGACATACTGAAAAGAAATCTTCCAAAGGTAAAAAATGTGTCAAACCATTTTACATGCTTTCACATAAAACCCAACACAAAAGCATTTATCATAGAGAGATGTCCTACAAATGTAAAGAATGTGGAAAAACGTTTAATTGGTCCTCAACCCTTAATAATCATAGGAAAATTTATACTGAAGAGAAATCCTACAAATGTGCAGAGTATGGCAAAGCTTCTAAGCAACTGTCAACCCTTACTACACATGAAATAATTCATGCTGGAGAGAAACTCTACAAATGCGAAGAATGTGGTGAAGCTTTTAATCGACCCTCAAATCTTACTACACATAAGATAATTCATACTGGAGAGAAACCTTACAAGTGTGAAGAATGTGGCAAAGCATTTTTCTGGTCCTCAACACTTACTGAACATAAGAGAATTCATACTAGAAAGAAACCCTACAAGTGTGAAGAATGTGGCAAAGCATTTATATGGTCCTCAACCCTAACTAGACATAAGAGGATGCACACTGGAGAGAAACCTTACAAATGTGAAGAATGTGGCAAAGCTTTTAGCCAATCCTCAACCCTTACTACACATAAGATAATTCACACAGGAGAGAAACGCTACAAATGTTTAGAATGTGGCAAAGCTTTTAAGCAACTCTCAACTCTTACTACACATAAAATAATTCATGTTGGAGAGAAACTCTACAAATGTGAAGAATGTGGCAAAGGTTTTAATCGATCTTCAAATCTTACTACACATAAGATAATTCATACTGGAGAGAAACCTTACAAGTGTGAAGAATGTGGCAAAGCTTTTATCTGGTCCTCAACCCTTACTAAACATAAGAGAATTCATACTAGAGAGAAACCCTACAAATGTGAAGAATGTGGCAAGACATTTATATGGTCCTCAACCCTAACTAGACATAAGAGGATGCACACTGGAGAGAAACCCTACAGATGTGAAGAATGTGGCAAAGCTTTTAGCCAATCCTCAACCCTTACTACGCATAAGATAATTCATACTGGAGAGAAACCCTACAAATGTGAAGAATGTGGCAAAGCCTTTAACTGGTCCTCAACTCTTACTAAACATAAGATAATTCATACTGAAGAGAAACCCTACCAATGTGAGAAATGTGGCAAAGCCTTTAAGCAGTCTTCAATCCTTACTAACCATAAGAGAATTCATACTGGAGAGAAACCCTACAAATGTGAAGAATGTGGCAAATCTTTTAGCCGGTCTTCAACTTTTACTAAACATAAGGTAATTCATACTGGAGTAAAACCCTACAAGTGTGAAGAATGTGGCAAAGCCTTTTTCTGGTCCTCAACCCTAACTAAACATAAGAGAATTCATACTGGAGAGCAACCCTCCAAATGGGGAAAATGTGGCAAAGCCGTTAACCAGCCCTCACACCTCACGACAGATAGGATAACTCATATTGGAGAGAATAATGTGCCAAAGCCTATAAAAGTCCTCAATTCTTAATAGATATAAGATTATTCATACTGGAGAGAAACTACAAACCTGAGAGAGGTGCTGATGCTTTTGACAATACCTCAAACTTTAAAGAGAATCATTCTGCTGAAAAATCCTAAAAATGTGAAGAATGTGACAAAGTCTTTAAATGATTGTCACACTTGATTGTAGGTAAGATAATAAATACTGGAGAAAACCACCAGTGTGAACAATGTGGCCAAGCTTCGAACCAATGCTTACACCTTATTGCACAGGAAAGCATTTATACTTGAGAACAAATGTACAAATATAGGCAAAGTAAAAAAGCCATTAATGCCTGCCCACATCTTACTCAAAATCATAGAGTTCATACTAAATAAAAGCATTAAAATATACTCTCAGAAGATCAGAAAATATGTCTTTATAGAAGAGTATTTATTTTGAAAAAGCACTACAAATATGAAGAGGATTGTAATATCTTTACTTGCATCACAGATCTTATTGTACACATTTTGTACTAGAGAAAACCCTCAGGCAGTTGTTAAAGTTTTGTTGAACATCAGGGAGTTTATATTGAAGAAAACCCTGCAAGTGTAATGAGTTTGGAAAAACATTTTTTTCAAAAACTACAAATTACAAACCACCGAGGTGTTCATCTAAAATATATTTTTGTAGATACATTAAATATGAAAGATATTCAATCCAAAATTAAGTCTATGTGTATATCAGGGAACAATTCACAGTAGAAATATCTAGGGCGCTCAAACATTAGACAGTACACTAAATCAGTGCTGAGTGTAGAAAATAATACAAACTAAAATTTGTGTAAACATTATTTGTATATAATTTTACATTCAAAGTACTTTTTTAAAAAAATACAGATTTTTAAAAAAGTGAATAATGTGCTAAACTCTTAAATTACTTCATGCTGTTTCATCATTCCTAGTGTATTCACATGTGAAAGCATGTGACTAATTGTTGCTGCATAAAATATATGAGATTCTTTTTTATTAGGCATTATTTATGATCTTTTCTATGAAAAGATAAGGACATTAAAATGTAAGATGCATGATGAAAATTTAAGTAGGCTCTTTGTGGTTAACTTATAATATTGAGTGATGCATGAGGTAGGTGTTCATTATTATGAATGAAAAATATTCTTAATTTTAGTTAGAATTAAGTTATATGTTATTAATTGTACTTCTATGGAATAATATGCAGTATATTTTTAAATTATAAATTATGTGTGAACTTCGCTTTTCAATTCAACATTTTTAACATTAGTTAAATACTATTGTGAATTCAATGAAGTGTTCTTATGCCACTAACATTAACCTATTCCACCTTACTCAAGGGTGTAGGTAAAAGATGATAACAGTACACTATTTTGTAAGATAATGGACTGACATCTCTAGCAATCTTTTTTGCCAGTGACTTTAAATTGCCAATAAGTTAAAGAATATTCTTCCTATGGGTTAAATTTTTATTCTTATTTTCAGATTTAAATTTATTTTTCTTAATTTTTGTGGATACATAATATGTGTATATATGTATGCCATATATGGTATATTTTGATGCAGGCATACTCTATATAATAATCACATTAGGGGAAATGAGATATCCATTACCTCTAGCATTTATTCTTTTTATTACAAGCAATTCAATTCTACTGTTTTAGTTATTTTTAAATTTACAATTGTTATTGACTACAGGGTCATTTTTATGGTCATAATAAAAAATTATATACAAACGTAAAATCCATACATTCCTGAGTTCTGAATAAATATTTTTAAAATTTTTAATATATTTTTCTTTGAACATGTGGCCTCTGCCCGCAAGCACATATGGACTCTTAGAATTGATTTACATAAAATTAAATATATATACATCTGTTAAAGATAAACCTTAGGTGTAAATAAATTATGGAGTAAGTATATTTGTGTGAGTATAGGTTTGAAAGTTTTTAGCAGCAAAAAGCAATCTTGGAACAAAATAAATTATTTTAATAAAGTGTCTAATTTACTAGGAAACAAAAATTTTCAAAAATGCTGAAACCAAATTTATGCTATTTGCTTTGTGTTGAATTTATTACTGTACAGTCTTTGAGCTTATGATTCAGAATCTCCCCATGCGAATTCTATGTTTTAACTTGACTGGTACTCATGCTAGACCCACAACTTTGTTTTTTTTGTTACTTGTTTGCTTGTTTGTTTGTTTATCTATTTATTTTTGAGACAGAATCTTGCTCTGTCACCAAGGCTGAAGTTCAATGGTGCGATCTTGGCTCACTGTAATCTCTGCCTTTTACGTTCAAGCAATTCTCCTGCCTCAGCCTCCCAAGTAGCTGGGATTACAGGTGCCCGCCACCATGCCCAGCTAATTTTTGTATTTTTAGTAGAGATGAGGTTTCACCATGTTGATCAGGCTGGTCTTCAACTCCTGACTTTAGGTGATCCACCCACCTTGGCCTCTGAAAGTCCTGGGATTACAGGCGTGAGCCACTGTGCCTGACCTATGTAATAGTTTTAGAAGTATTATGTGAGCTGGTCTGTAATTATAAGAATATATATATTTTTTAATTTTGCTGTTCCTTAAGTTATTGAGGTACCTGTGGTATTTGGTTAGATGAATAAGTTCTTAAGTGGTGACCTGTGAGATCCTGGTGCAACCATCATCTGAGCAGGATACACTCCACCATATAAGTTGTCTTTTATCTCCCCCCCACCACTCTTTCCCTAAAGTCCCCAAAGTTCATTGTATAATTCTTATGCTTTTGTGTCCTCATAGCTTATCTCCCACATATCAGTGAGAACATATGATGTTTGGTTTTCCATTCCTGAGTTACTTCACTTAGAATTACAGTCTCTAGTCTCATCCAGGTCATTGCAAATGCTGTTAATTCATTCCTTTTTGTGGTTGAGTAGTAGTCCGGTGTGTGTGTGTGTGTATGTGTGTATGTATCTACTCATTGATTGCTGGCCTTTTCAGTTGGTTCTGTGATTTTTTTAGTTGTGGATTGTGCTGCTAGAAACATGCATGTGCAAGTATCTTCTTCAAATAATGACTAGTTTTTCTCTGGATAGATACCCAGTAGTGGGCTTGCTGGATCAAATAGTAGTTCTACTTTTAGTTCTTTAAGGAATATCATCCACACTGTTTTTCATAGCAGCTGTACTAGTGTACATTCCCAACAGCAGTGTAGAAGTTGTTTGAAATGTTTGTTCCTTAGTGCCATAAAGAAATAGCACTTGAACATAAATTTAATTTGTTTAATAAGGCCATTTTTACTTCCAGCAGAAAGTGCACACTCACCAGCAGTTTTGCCATGAGAGTACAATGAACAAAGGAGACAGGATCATTTATAACCTGACGCTTCCACCCTACTGCTGTGTCTGGTTTCCGTTGGCTGGAATGGGACCTCACATTCTGTATTTGTCCTGATTAGCTAGCAACTTAGAAGTTTTTAAAAGAGGCAAAAGGTAAAGGAGAACAAAGAAAGGAGTGAGTAACTTGTGGAATGCTAAGAAAGGTAAAACCACTTTTAAATAAGGAAGAGGAACAGGCTATGACCTAATGCTTGCGTGGACCACTATAAGCATGCCAGGGCAAATATTTAGGAGTACAAGTCTTTGAATAAATTTTGCTTCTAAGAAAAGTTACCATTTATTCCTAATTAGATGGGGGGAAAAAACTTTGAAGAGGAACCTCTACGTTACTTTTTACAAAGTGTTCCCTAATCACCACATCCACGTCAACATCTACAGTCTTTTGATCTTTTGATTATGACCATTCTTGCAGGAATAAGGTGGTTTTGCATTGTGGTTTTGATTTTCATTTCCCTGATCATTAGTGATGTTGAGCATTTTTTCATATGTTTGTTGTCCATTTGTATATCTTCTTTTGAGATTTGTCTTTAGCACAGTATTTGATTTTTTTTTTCTCACTGATTTGTTTGAGTTCCTTGTAGATTCTGGATATTAGTCCTTTGTCAGATGTATAGATTGTGAAGATTTTCTCCCACTCTGTGAGTTGTCTGTTTATTGTTCCTTTTGCCATGCAAAAGCTCTTTATTTAATTAAGTCCCAGCTATTTATCTTTGTTTATACTGCATTTGCTTTTGGGTTTTTGGTCATGAAATTTTTGCCTAGCCAATGTCTAGAAGGGTTTTTCCATTGTTATCTTCCATAATTTTTATAGTTTCAGGTCTTAGGTTTAAGTCCTTAATCCATCTTGAGTTGATTTTTTTTTTATATATATAAGGTGAGAGATGAGGATCTGGTTTTATTCTCCTACTGTGACTAGCCAATTATCCCAATACCATTTGTTGAAATGGGTGTCTTTTCCCCACTTTATGTATTTTTACTTTTTTGAAGATTGCTTGGCTGTAATTATTTCACTTTATTGCTGGGTTCTCTGTTCCATTGGTGTGTGTGTCTATATTTATACCAATACCATGCTGTTTTCGAGACTATGATTTTGTAGTGTAGTTTGAAATCAGGTAGTGTGGTGCCTCCAGATTTGTTTTTTGCTTAGTTTTTCTTTGGCTTTGTGGGCCCTTTTTTGGTTCCATATGAATTTTAGAATTATTTTTTCTAACTCTGTGAAGAATGATGGTAGTATTTTGATGAGAGTTGTGCTGAATTTGTAGATTGCTTTTGGCAGTATGGTCATTTTCACAATATTGATTCTACCCATCCTTGAGCATGGAATGTGTTTCTATTTGTTCGTGTCATCTATGATTTCTTTCAGTAGTGTTTTGTAGTTTTCCTTTTAGAGGTCTTTTGACTCCTTCATTAGGTATATTTCTAAGTTTTTCTTTTTCTTTTTTTCAGCTATTGTAAAAGGGGAGTTCTTGATTTAATTCTCCATTTGGTTTCTGTTGGTGACTAAAAGAGCTACTGATTTGTGTACATTAATCTTGTATCCAGAAACTTTGCTAAATTCTTTTATCAGTTGTAGGAGCCTTCTGGAGGAGTCCTTAGGCTTTTCGAGGTAAATTATCATATCATCAGCAACCAGGGACAGTTTGACTTCCTGTTTACTGACTTGGAGGCCCTTTATTTCTTTTTCTGGTCTGATAACTCTGGAGGACGTCCGGGACTATGTTGGGGAGGACGTCCAGGACTATGTTGGGGAGGACGTCCAGGACTATGTTGGGGAGGACGTCCAGGACTATGTTGGGGAGGACGTCCAGGACTATGTTGGGGAGGACGTCCGGGACTATGTTGGTGAGAGTGGGCATCCTAGTCTTGTTTCCATTCTCAGAGAGAATGCTTTCAACTTTTCCTCATTCAGTATTATGTTGGCTGTGGGTTTGTTGTAGATTGTTTTTATTACCTTAAGCTGTTCCTTGTATGCCAACTTTGCTAAGAGGTTTTGTTTGTTTGTTTTGACAGAGTTTCGCTCTTGTTGCCCAGGCTGGAGTGCAATGGCATGATCTCGGCTCACCACAACCTCCGCCTCCTGGGTTCAAATGATTCTCCTGTCTTAGCCTCCCAAGTAGCTGAGATTACAGGCACATGTCACCATGCCCGGCTAATTTTTGTACTTTTAGTAGAGACGAGGTTTCATCATATTGGTCAGGCTGGTCTTGAACTCCTGACGTCAGGTGATCTGCCTGCCTCTGCCTCCCAAAGTGCTGGGATTACAGGCGTGAGCCACGGTGTGCCAGACCAAGCTGAGGGTTTTACTTAGAAAGGGATGCTGGATTTTGTTGAATGTTTTTTCTGCATCTATTGAGATGATCATGCTATTTTTGTTTTCAGTTCTATTTTTGTGGTGTATCACATTTGTTGACTTGTGTGTGTCAGACCATCCCTGCATCCCTGGTATGAAACTCACTTTATCATGGTGGATTATCTTTTTGACATGTTGGATTCGGTTAGCTAGTATTTTTTTAAGGATTTTAGCATCAATGTTTATCAAGGATATTGGCCTGCAGTTTTCTTTCATAGTTGTGTCTTTTCCTGATTTTAGTACTAGGGTGATGCTGACTTAATAGAATGAATTAGGGAGAGTTCCTTATTTCTCTATCTGGTGGAATAGTGTCAAGAAGATTGGTACCAATTCTTTGAATGTCTGGTAGAATTCTGCTTTGAATCCATCTGGTCCTGGACTTTTTATTGGTAATATTTTAAATTACAATTTTAATCTCACTGCTTGTTATTGGTCTGTTCAGGGTATCTAGTTCTTCCTGATTTAAGCTAGGAGGGTTGCATTTTTACAAGAATTTATTCTTCTCTTCTAGGTTTTCTAATTTATGTGTGTAGAGGTGTTCATAGTAGTCTTGAATGATTTTTTGTATTTCAGTGGTGTCCGTTATAATATCTCCTGTTTCATTTCTCAGTGAGGTTATTTGGATTTTCTCTCTTTTCTTGCTTAATCTTGCTAGTGGTAGCACAATTTTATTTATATTTTCAAAGAAGCAGCTTTTTGTTTCATTTATCTTTTGTATTTTTTTGTTTCAATTTCATTTAGTTCTGCTCTGATCTTGGTTATTTTCTTTTTTTTCTTCTGGATTTGGGTTTGGTTTGTTCTTGTTTCTCTAGTTTCTTGTGGTGTGACCTAAGATTGTCTGTTTGTGCTCTTTCAGACTTTTTGATGTAAGCATTAAGGGCTATGAACTTTCCTTTTAGCACCACCTTAGCTGTGTCCCAGAGGTTTTGATAGGTTGTGTCATTATTGTCATTCGGTTTAAAGAATTTCTTAATTTTCATATTGATTTGGTTTTTGCCCCAGAGCTTATTCAGGAGCAGCTTATTTAATTTCCGTATATTTACGTGGTTTTGAAGTTTCCTTTGGGAGTTGATTTCCAGTTTTATTCCACTGTGGTCTGAGAGAGTGCTTGCATATAATTTCAGTTTTCTTAAATGGTTGAGGCTCATTTTATAACCTGTCATATGGTCTGTCTTGGAGAAAGTTCCATACACTGTTGAGTAGAATGTGTGTTCTGTAGTTGTTGAATGAAATGTTATATATATATATCTGTTAAGTCCATTTTTTTCCAGGGTATAGTTTAAATCCACTGTTTCTTTGTTGACTTTCTGTCTTGATGGCCTGTCTAGTGCTGTCAGTGGAGCTGAAGTTCCCCACTATTACGTTGTTGCTGTCTATCTCATTTCTTAGGTCTGTTATCAATTGTTTTATAAATTTGGGTCCTCCAGTATTAGGTGGATATATGTTTAGGGTTGTGATGTTTTCCTGTTGGACCAGCCATTTACCATTATATAATGCCCCTCTTTATATCTTTTAACCACTGTTAAAGTTTGTTTTGTCTTATAAAAGAATAGCTACCCCTGCTTGTTTTTGGTGTCCATTTGCATGAAGCACCTTTTTCCACCCCTTTAAGTTTATGTGAGTCCTTATGTGTTACGTGAGTCTCCTGAAGATAGCAGATAGTTGGTTGGTTAGTTCTTATCCATTCTGCAGTTCTATTTTAAGTGGAGCATTTAGGCCATTTACATTCAATGTTAATATTGAAATGTATGGTACCACTGCGTTCATTATGCTCTTTGTTGCCTGCATACTTTGGTGATTTGTTTTGTTTTGTTTTTTGGAAATGGAATCTCACTGTGTCACCCAGGCTAGAGTGCAGTGGCGCCATCTTGGTTCACTGCAACTTCGCCTCCCAGGTTCAAGCGATTCTCCTGCCTCAGGCTCCCAAGTAGCTGGGAGTAGAGGTGCCCGCAACCATGCATGGCTAACTTTTTTGTACTTAGTAGAGACGGGGATTCACCATATTGGCCAGGCTGGTCCTGAACTCCTGACCTTGTGATCTGCCCGCCATAGCCCCCAAAAGTGCTGAGATTACAGGTGTGGACCACTGTGCCTGGCCTTTTTTTTGTTTTTCGGTTTGTCATTTTTGTTTTTTGTCTTGTATTTCTGTTTTATAAATCCTGTTTGATTTATGCTGTAAAGAGATTCTGTTTGGATATGTTTCCAGGATTTATTTTATGAACTAGAGTTTCTCTTAGCAGATTTTCTATTAGGGGCTTGGTAATGGTGAATTCTCTCAACATTTGTTTGTCTGAAAATGACTGTATCTTTCCTTATATATGATGCTTGGTTTCATGGGATGGAAAATTCTTGACTGATAATTGTTTTGTTTGAGGAGGCCGTAGTTGGGGCCCCAGTCCCTTCTAACTTGTAAGGTTTCTGCTGAGAAATCCGCTGTTAATCTGATAGATTTTCTTTTATAGGTTACCTGGTTCTCTCTCACAGCTCTTAAGATTTTTTTGTCTTAACTTTGGATAACCTGATCACAATGTGCTAAGGTGAAGATCTTTTTGCTATTAATTTCCCAGCTGTTCTTTGTGCCTCTTATATTTGTATGTCTAGGTCCCTAGCAAGTTCAGAGAAGTTTTACTTGATTATTCCCTCAAATATGTTTTCCAAGCTTTTAGAATTGTTTTCTTCCTCAGGAACACCAAATATTCTTAGGTTTGGTCATTTAACATAATTCCAGACTTCCTAGAGGCTTTGCTTATATTTTCTTATTCTATTTTCTTTGTCTTTGTTGAATTGGGTTAATTCAAATACCTTGTCTTTGAGCTCAGAATTTCTTCTTCTACTTTTTAATTTGTATTGCTGAGACTTGCCAGATCATTTCACATTTCTAAAAGTGTGTCCAATGTTTCATGAATTTTTTGTTGTTTGTTTGTTTGTTTTTAAGCTATCTATTTCATTGAATATTTTGCCCTTCACTTCTTGTATGATTTTTTTGGATTTCCTTGCATTGGGCTTCGCTTTTCTCTCATCCCTCCCTGATTAGCTTAATAACTAACCTCCTGAATTCTTTTTTTGGATAAATCAGGGATTTCTTCTTGGTTTGGTTCCATTGCTGGTGAACTAGTGTGATTTTTTAGGGGGGTGTTGATAAACGTTGTTTTGTCATTTGCTTTTCTGTTCCTTCTCATTTGGGTAGGCTCTGTCAGAGGGAAGGTCTAGGGCTGAAAGCAGTTTAGATTTTTTTGACCCACAAGGTGTTCTCTTTTTTCTGTGGATATGATTTCCTGTGAGCTGAGCTGCAGTGATTGGTTGTGTGTCTTCTGGGTCTAGTCACCCAGTGAGTTTTCCCTGCTCCAGGCTGATACTTGGGGTTGTCTGCACAGAGTCCTGTGATTTAAATCGACTATAGATCTCTCAGCCATGGATACCAGTGCCTGTTCCAGTGGAGGTGGTGAAGGGTGCAATGGACTCTGTGGGAGTCCTTAGTTTTGGTGGTTTAATGCTTTATTTATTTATTTGTTTGCTAGTGGGCCTCCTGCCAGGAAGTAGTGCTTCCCAGAAAGCATCAGCTGTAGTAGTGTGCAGAGGGACTGGTGATGGGTGGGGCCTTAGGACTCCCAACATCATATGTCCTTTGTCTTCCACTACCAGGGTGGATAGGGAAGGTCCATCGGGTGCAGGGGGCACTAGGCCTGTCTGAATTCAGACTCTCCTTGGGCGGGTCTTGCTGTGGCTGGTATAGGGGATGCAGGTGAGAATCCCAGGTCACTGGAGTTGTGTACCTAAGAGGATTATAGTTGTCTCTGCTGAGTCACGCAGGGTGTCAAGGAAATGGGGGAAAGTGGGTAGTCACAGGCCTCACTCAGCCCCCATGCAAACCATAGGGCCAGTCTCATTCCCACTGTGCACCCCACAGGAACCCCAAGTCTGTTTCCAGGTGGAAGGCTAGTTGGGCTTCAAAATTGCCCAAGGCTTTCTGCCTTCCAGCTGCGAAAAAAAAAAGGGCTTTACTTCTTCCCCACCTGTGAAGTCTGCAAGCCAGATTCATGCCTTTCTCTGAGTTCTGACAAGAAGGCTTCTTGCCCCGTTCAAATTGTTACAAAGTTCAGCTAAGGAATTCCTTCTCCACTTGGAGTTTTACCCCTTGCTCCTCTGTCCTCCCTCCTGATGGATCCCTGTGGTGCCAGGCAGGAATGGGCTGCTTGGGGATTTATCGAGCCCCCAGGGCCTCCCTGCTGCCTGCTCAACCCCTGTATTTCACTCAGCTTGGCGCTCTAATTTGACGCAGCTCCAGGTAGTCAGGAAATGATCCCACAAACAGACTTTCAGCTTCTCCAGTGGGGGTATGTGTTCTGGAGAGGAGGGTCTCCCTTTCTCACTTCTGCAGTTGGGGCACTCACAGTATCTGGAGTGTCTCCAGGGTCCTGCAGGAGCAGTCTGCTTCCTTCATAGGGTCTGCCCTGATGCCTTTAAAGACACATTCTCAAGATAAATGGGGTGATTTGTTCAGATAATCTCTCCTGAGAAGGAATCAGAGAAGAGAAAAAATGGCTGATTCACATAAGCATGTCCCAGGTAAAAACTGTGTCCACATTTTCTTTTAGAATGTCATGTGTTTAGAATTGCAATCATTTACATTTCTACTTCTGATGCTTTTGCCTAAGAAGATTATTTCAACTGCCTTTTCGTTTCTCATGACAGTGAAAGGACCTCTTTAAAATAATTCGCCTTATATATCAGAGCCTTATATTTATTCTCTCCATCCAGGTTTCTTACATATCACAACTGATACTCACCTTGAATTTTTATGCTGAAATAATTGAAAGTATTCCCTATGTTAACAGATCAGCCTGGGCAGGTGGGAATATAAAACATTCTTATTGGGGATGGTGCTGGGTCCTCAGATATCAGTGAGGAAGAAAAGTGCACCATTTATGTTCCACCTGAATGCTCCATCAGCTCTGTGAAGAACATAATTTTTAAAAGCACACTTAAAAAGAATGGAATTAATAGCCTGGAATAATTTAGAAAGATACGTAAGGGAATGAATTCAAATAAATTTACCTTCTAGAATGCTAAAGAGAGAGTATTTAGATACACTATTAGAAATTACAAAACATGGGCAACAGATGTGGCTTGAACTTTACATAAAACATTTTTTTTCATGATCAGATTCAGATTATAGTTTGTTTTTTGACCAGTAATCTCACCAAAGTCATGTTGCATCATCCTATATGTATCCGCACGTGATGCCAATCTGTGCCATTACTTTTATTCACTTGGTTAATGTGTTTTCTGAAAGATTTATTCCCCCCTCCCCAAGATGGAGTCTTGTTCTGTCACCCAGAGCTGGAGTGCAATGGCACGATCTCAGTTCACTGCAACCTCTGCCTCCTAGGTTCAAGTGATTCTCCTACCTCAACCTCCTGAATAGCTGGGATTACAGGCATGAGACACCACGCCCAGCTAATTATTGTATTTTTAGTAAAGATAGGGTTTCACCATGTTGGCCATGCTGGTCTTGAACTTCTGACATTATGATCCCCCTGCCTTGGCCTACCAATGTGCAGGCATTACAGGTGTGAGCCACCACCTCCAACCAGGATTTCTTCACTATAAAGTTACTTTATAAAAACTGTATTATTCACAGTTACTTTGGAGAGACTTTCTGACTAACATAAATAAACAATCACATTTAATCTGAAAGCTCCCCTGTTACACCAAGTGTCAGGTTCCAGTCCAAGATGAGGTCTAACAGGAGTGGGTGGGTGAGTGGTGGGTTGCTGGAAAAACACTCGAGGAATGGTGGGGAGTTTTGACATGGCTTTATTCTCTCTGGGCACAAGCCTGGTCATGAGGCCTGTGTACAGGGTCAGCAGCTTTACTCTCTCTCCCTCTCCTGTCCACCTTTCTGTGTACTCCTAACACTTAATAGCGGCTCAGAGCCAAGTATGAGCTTACACAACCAGGTTACATAATGAGCAGAATTGTACATCTGCACTCCAAACTCACAGAGTCATGCTGAACCAGATGTTTACCTTGGCCTATTCTTGACCACAGCACATCTATTTTTCTTGCATTCCTTTTCTTAATAGTTTCTCTTTGTTTACACCTTGCTTTGGAAAATGAAGGCTGTCGTCTTTTTTTTTTTTTTTTTTTTTACTGGTCTTATACACTAGAATAAACCCAGGTTCGATCACTTACTAGATGTTTTACAAAGTATTTTCCTTAAGCTAGAATCATTGACATCATTGGTGAGTTTGTTAGCAATGCGGTAACTCAGGTCTCATCCCAGATGTCTTGAGTTAGAATACATACTTTTTTAAAATCTCCAGTTTATTGATGTATGCATTAAAAGTTTGACAGGTACCTCCTAACTTCCTGTGACTTCTCCGTATGAGAACTATACATAACTTTGTATGATGTAAATATGGCACTCAAAACTGTATATGCTTGTTTTTATGCCATAAATTTTATGCTGTATCATCAGAAAACTATATACCTACCCTGGTTTTGTGGATCTTATTTTATTCTCTTTCCTCAGAATGATGGAATACATTAGAGAACCTTGCTCTATTAAATAATATTTTACTGGATAATTTCAGTCTCATGTAAAACAGAGCCAGTTGTCTTAACTCTCAAACACCTAGAGTAAAATTAACAATTCTGCCCATGGCCACTTGATAATTATGTGTGGATGTTTGTGGTTTTTTAGAAAATGTTAACTTTCAAGGGTGTGGCCATAGCATTCTCTCAGGAGGAGTGGGTATGTCTGAATCCTGCTCAGTGAAATTTGTATAGAGATGCAGTGTTAGAGAACTACAGAAACCAGTTCTCTCTAGGTGAGAATAAATTTTCCCCAGATTTCCTAATATACCTTAAGGCTTCTGTTTTCTCCCTCTGTAGAACAATTTTGGGAGTTTTTGCTCTGTATAAATTATTTTTAGATCAGCACATTTAAGGAAAACCTGAAGTTTATTGGAACAGAGAAGAAAATTTTCAAGATGTTTTAAGAGGAACCTTCCCCCTTCTTGAACGATACTGTATCTTTCACTCTAATGATAATTCTAGAAATTCAGTGGCATAAAGTATTGTTCCCCAAGTATTAAAATCCAATGTTCATCACCAATTTTAAATTCAATAGTATTGAATAGTAGAGCTAAGGATCTAGAAATGTAACCTAAATTTTAACCTAAATATTCAAAAGATTCTGTCAGAAAACAGTATTTTGGAATTAAGTTTCTAGAATCTTTCATACTATTCTCTCCTCTCTACTGAACAGAGTACTAGGTTGGTAACTGGAGAATCCCAGAAAGTCATATTACTTTTTTTTCTAACAAAACAGGTCTTGATATCTCTAACCCTGATCTGATCTCCTGCCTTGAGCAAATAAAAGAGCCCTGGAATGTGAAGAGACATGAGACAGTAGTCAAATACTCAGATAGCTAAGCATGAATGAAGCAGATAACACAGACGAGAGGTATAAAGGTCAAAGAATTCCAAACCTTAAAATGTCGTATTGGGATGCTCTGCTTCAATGGAGATGTTTCCTAGAAAGTCATTTTTTTTTTCTTCTCTAGCTGTCAAATAGGAGCATTTTTTGTCCCATATCCTTAAGTTCTCTAAGGACTCTACTTCCTATTTAGTGATTTTCCTTTGAGGGTGTTGTGAGAGCTAACGTCCTCTTTATGGCTTATAAGGTATCACATGTTATTCCTATTGTTCCATTGCTTTGGGGGAATATAAGAATATCTCGGCCGGGCGCGGTGGCTCAAGCCTGTAATCCCAGCACTTTGGGAGGCCGAGACGGGCGGATCACGAGGTCAGGAGATCGAGACCATCCTGGCTAACACGGTGAAACCCCGTCTCTACTGAAAATACAAAAACTAGCTGGGCGAGGTGGCGGGCGCCTGTAGTCCCAGCTACTCGGGAGGCTGAGGCAGGAGAATGGCGTAAACCCGGGAGGCGGAGCTTGCAGTGAGCTGAGATTTGGCCACTGCACTCCAGTCCGGCGACAGAGCGAGACTCCGCCTCAAAAAAAAAAAAAAAAAAAAAAAAAAAAGAATATCTCGAGTATTTTTGAGGAGCTGCATATAAGATTATTTCGTAAGTTTTCCCTTCATGTCAGAAATGTGTGAGAGCAGTGATGATATTAAGATTTGTTTCAGAAATCTCAGGAACATTAGTGACAGATGTTTCTTGTTATTTCTCTATTTTTTCATTTTGATATTAGCAATCCTAACAGATTTGAAGTGATAGCTCATCATTGTTTTCATTTGCAGTTGCCTGGTGGTAGGTGATAGTGAGCACTTTTTTATATATCTGTTGGTCATTTGTATATATTTGTTGGCAAAATATTTTTTCAGTCTTTTTACTATTTTCATGAATTGCCTTTACTTTGAATCTCCTATATATTTTTGATATTAAAATTTTCTTGTATATACGGTTTGCTATGGTGAGCATGCTGCAGTAAACATGAAATATATATATTTTTTTGAGTTGGAGTCTTGCTCTGTTGCCCAGACTTGAGTGCAGGGGCTTGATCTCGGCTCGCTGCAAGCTCCGCCTCCCAGATTCACGCCATTCTCCTGCCTCAGCCTCCCGAGTAGCCGGGACTACAGACCCCTGCCACCACGCCCGGCTAATGTTTTGTATTTTTAGTAGAGATGGGGTTTCACTGTGTTGGCCAGGATGGTCTCGATCTCCTGACCTCATGATCCTCCTGCCTCGGCCTCCCAAAGTGCTGAGATTACAGGCATGAGCCACCGTGCCTGGCCCAGATATCATTTTCATATAATAAATGATTTTTCTTTGGGTAGATACCCAATAATGAGATCTCTGAATCAAATGGTAGTTCTTTTTTTAGTTGAGATTGAGCATTTTTTTTTTCATATGCATGTTGGCTATTTGTATTTCTTCACTCTTAGTAATGTTATTTGCCCATTTTCAATGGAATCCTTTGTTTATTACGATATTTTTGAGTTGTTTGAATTATTTGTAAATTCTGAATATTCCATGTTGGCACATAGTTTGCAAATATGTTCTTTTATTCTGTAGGTTGCCTATTTACCCTGTTGATCATTTTTCTCGCTGTTCTTAAACATTTTAGTTTGAATCCCATTTAGCCATTTTTTTATATTAATAACATAATATAATAGTTTTTTTGTTTTTTGTTTTTGTGTTCCTGACTAATTTTGGTATCAAGGTGATACTGACCTCAGAGTGACTTAGGAAGAATTTCATTATCCTGAATATTTGGGAAGAGTTTCAGGAGGATTATTATTCTTAGTACATTTGGTAGAATTTGGCTGTGCATTTATCTACTCCCAAGCTTTTCTTTTTCGAGGCTTTTTTTTATTACTGCCTCAATCATGCTACTCATTATTGGTTTGTATTACTGTTGTATCCATTGAAATGTCTGTTATTTCACTTCTGATTGTTTATTTAGATCTCTCTTCTATTTTTGGTTAATCTAGCTAGCAATTTGTCAATTTTGTCTTTTTGAAAAATTAACTGTGCTGTTGATAATTTTTATTGTTTTTGGTCTTTATTTCATTTTGTTCTGTTCTGATTTTTATTTTTTTTCTTGTAAGTTGGAATTTGGTTTGTTATTAATTTTCTAGTTCCTTGAAGTGTTATGTCAGGTCTTTAACATGTAAGGTTTCTACTTTTTTGATGCAGACATTTAGGCTATAAACTGCTCTCTTTGTACTATATTTGCTGTATCTGAGAGGTTTTATTATATTGTGTTTCTATTTCCATCTTTTTCTGACAATTTTTTAATTTTCATTTTAATTTTCTTTTTGACATGGGTTTTACTGTGTCACCCAGGCTGGAGTGTAGTGGCACAATCCTGGCTCACTGCAACCTCTGCCTTCCAGGCTCAAGCGATCTTTTTATTTCAGCCTCCCAAGTAGCTAGGACTATAGGTGTGCACCACCATATCTAGCTTGTTTTAAATACATATTTTGTAGAGATGGGGTTTGTCATGTTGTCCAGGCTAGTCTCAACTCCTGACATCAGGTGATCCACCTGCCTAAGCCTCCCAAAGTCCTGGGATTACAATTGTGAGCCACCACCCCTGGCCGGCCATTTTAATTACTTCATTTACACTGTGACTGTTAGGTGTATGTTGTTTAAATTCTTTGTAAATTTTAGTTTCTGAAATTTCTTTTGAAATATTGATTTGTAGTTTTATTCTACTGTGATCTAAGTAGGTAGTTGATATAATAGTGACTTATGGGGGTACTTTGTTGATTTGCCAATTTCCTATCTCAACGGTCTCTCTAATGCTGAGTAGAATGTTGTATTTCTCCACTATCATTGTGTTACTCTTTCTATAAGTTTAATAATATTTCTTTTTAAAATCTGGGTGCTTTGATGTTGGGTGCATAGATATTTAGAATTATTATATCTTTTTGCTGAAATGATTTATTTATTCTTGGATGATTACCTTGTTTATCCTTTCTGTTGCCACTTTTTATTTAAAGTGTTTTATTTGCTATACGTATAGATACTCCTGTTTGCTTTTGGTTTCTGTTTGTGTTAATATCTTCCTTCTTTTATTTTTAATCTATATGTGTCTTACAAGTAAGGTGAGATTCTTGTAGGCAACATAGAGTTGGACCATTTTTTCTTATTCATATCATAAATCTATACATTTCAATGAAGGATTTAATTAATTTATATTCAAGGTTAATTTTTTCTTTTCTTTTCTTTCTTTTTTTTTTTTTTTTTTTTGAGATGGAGTCTCATTCTTTTTGTTCAGGTTGGAGTGCAATGGTGCGATCTCAGCTCACTTCAAGCTCTGACTCCCAAGTTCAAGCGATTCTCCTGTCTCAGCCTATTGAGTAGCTGTGATTACAGGTACCCACCACCATGCCCAGCTAATTTTTTGTATTTTTAGTAGCGATGGGGTTTCACAATGTTGGCCAGCCTCGCCTCGAACTCCTGATCTCAGATGATCCACCCACCTTGGCCTCCAAAAGGCATGAGCCACCTCACCCGGCCAAGGTTAATATTAATATTAATATGTAGGTTTTGTTACTGTCATGTTAATTATTTTGTTTTATTTTTTCATGTATCTGGTTTAATAAAAGTCTATCATGTTGTGATTTATTTCTTTTTCTCTTTTGTTTTATAAGACCTATTAATTTTATACTTTCATATGTTTTAATGATGGTGAATATCAATCTTTTGTTTTTCTATTAGAAATACCAGCCTGGCACAATGGCTCATGCCTGTAATCTCAGCACTTTGGAAGACTGAGGTGGGTGGATCACCTGAGGTCAAGAGTTTGAGACAAGCCTGGCCAACATGATGAAACCCCATATCTACTAAAAATACAAAAATTAGCTGGGTGAGGTGGCGGGTGCCTGTAGTTCCAGCTACTTGGGGGGCTGAGGCAGGAGAATCACTTGAACCCAGAAGACAGAGGTTGCAGTGAGCTGAGATGGTGCCATTGCACTCCAGCCTGTGTAACAAGAGCAAAACTCTGTCTCAAAAAAAAAGAAAAAAGAAAAAGAAAAGAAATCCCTTGAACATCTTTTATAGGCCCAGTCTAGTGGTAATTAGTTTCCCCAGCGTTTATTTTTCAGGGTAAGACTATTTCTTCTTCATTTGTGAAAGTTAATTTAGCTTGATGCAAAACTTTTGGCTGGCACTTTTCATTTCTTTCAACACTCTAAAAGTGCCATTCCATTATCTTCTGGCCAGTAAAGATTCTGTTGAGAAGTCTGCTTTTAGTTTGATGTCATTTTATTTATAAATGACTAGATCCTTTTCTTTTGCTGATTTTAGAATTACTTATTTCATTTTGACTCTAGAAATTCTGATTATCATGTGCCATGATGAAGTCTGTTTTGCAATGTATTTTGCTGGTGATTGCTGGGCTTCCTGTATATGTATGTCTAACTCTATTGCTAGACTGGGAAAGTTTTCATCATTTATTTTCTTAAATCGGTTTTCTAAACTTTTTGATTTTTTTCTTTCTCAGAAACACTGATAATTTTTATGTTTAGTCACTTTATGTAGTCGGAAACATCTCAAAGTCTTTGTTCATTTTTTAAAATTCTTTTCTCTTTAGTGTTGTCTGAGGAGATTATTTTAAAAGACCCATTTAAAAGTCTGAAAATTCTTTTTATGCCTTTTCAGTCTGTTATTGAATCATTGAATGTATTTTCTTTTTCCTTCAGTGAATATTTCAGTTCCATAATTTTGTTTTGGTTTCTTTTAAAAGATATTTATCTCCTTGGCACATTTCCCATTCATACTCTAAATTTATTTATTTATTTTTGTATTGGTTTTTAGATTTCTTTTGCTTCTCTTTGAACTTATTTAAAATCTATATTTTGAAGCCTTTTTAAAGTCTTTTAAAGTCATGTCCATGATTTTTTTTCTTAGAGTATTGGAGAATTATCGTATTCCTTTGAAAGTGTCATGAGCCTTACTTTTCTGTGTTTCCTGTGTCTTTATATGTCTTTATATTGATTTCTGCACATCTGCAGAAACAGTTGCTTCATTTTTTTTTTTAATTTACATTCATTGGAGGAAGCTTTTTTTTTCTTTTTTGAAGTTATTACCATGATGTTTATTGCATAGAGCCATTTGGCTTTACTTTTCGGTTTGTGCAGTGGGAAAGACTCAGTATAAGTTTCTTGAGTATAAACAAATATAACAAAAATATATACACACACATATATATATCTCACACACATATATATACACACAAACATGTTTCTCTTTGTGTGTGTGTGCATATATATATATATATATATATATATACTTATAACACAAATTTCGGCTTAGGAATAATCTTTTCTCTTAGGTTGATTTTAAATCTAAGTCTCAGAAAACAATTAATTTATCTTTGTTTTATTGGTCATTGAAGCCCAGCAAACCTGAGGTAAAAGGATGAGAAGGTAGGGTGGGGAGTGGATAATGAGAAATTACTTAAGAGTTATAATGTAAATTATCTGAGTGATGGATACCCTAAAAGCCCTGACTTCACCACTATGCAGTCTATGCATGTAACTAAATTACACTTGTACACAACACGTTTGTAAAAATAAATTAAAAAGAACCACTAGAGTTTGCTATCTTGCTTATTCATACGTACAAATACATCATAAATGTTTCCCGTGACATTAACTATTATTGATACAGGAGTTAAAAAGAAATTATTTAGGCAGATAGTGAGTGAGGGCAAGAAAGTCCTTGATAAAGTTGTCCTTTTAATAAAAGCAGCCCACAAATTATTTCTTTTTTAGCAAAGAACAGCCTGTAAAATCGAGCTTCAGACATCAATAAGCAAGGTGGAAGCATGCAAGAATAAATGCCGGCAGCTGTGTCAATAGGAAAAGGGGCTAACTGGGGACTACGCATGTTTAAAATGGTGACTCCATCTTCTCATTTCTTTGTTAACCACATGTACACTAAGAAGCAGGCAACGGGGTGCTGGCAAATGCCTCATTTGCCTAATAGAAGATTAGGGTAGAGCAGCCAGCTTCCTTGTGTGCTGTGTAAACTTTCAAACCTGATCCAACCAATGTTTGGGCCCTATGTAAATCAGACACCTGCTCCTGAAGCCAGTGTTTGAAATCCATTGCGCTTCGCTGCAGGCCTGAAGTCCCACTCAGAGGCCCCACTCTTTCTCAGGAGACAGCTATTCTCCTTTCTCTTTCTTTTGCCTATTAAACCACCACTCCTAAACCAACTTCTTCTATGTCCGTGCACTGATTTCCTTGGCGTGAGATGATGAACCTCAGGTATTTACCCCAGACAGGTGACACCACTTCATTATGTTAAAACTAATTAATTTATTAGTTAAAATTGCTTTATTAATATAGAAGTTTGTTTGTTTGTTTGTTTGAGATGGATTCTCGCTCTGTCACCTAGGCTGGAGTGCAGTGGCACTATCTCAGCTCACTGCAATCTCCACCTCCCGGTTTCAAGCGATTCTACTCTCTCAGCCTCCTGAGTAGCTGGGAGTACTGGTGCGTGCCACCACGACCAATGTTTTGTATTTTTAGTAGAGACAGGGTTTCATCGTGTTAGCCAGGATGGTCTTGATCTCCTGACCTTATAATCCGCCCGACTTGACCTCCCAAAATGCTGGAATTACAGGCATGAGCCACCACGCCTGGCAAAATATAGCACATTTTAAAGGCCGCTGATGCACAGTTCAAAAACTACCACGTATGAATATGATATCAAATTATACTTCCAGTAACAGTGTTAGGAAAGCTCTTGTTTCCCTATACTTACTATTTAATAGTTTAAAGGAATATATTATTTTAAAAAATATTTTCCACTTTGGTATATGAAAAAATGGCATCTCGTTATTATTTATTTATTTACTTATTTATCTATTTATTTTTGAGACAGAGTCTTGCTCTGTTGGCCAGGCTGGAGTGCAGTGGCATGATCTCAGCTCAGTGAAACCTCTGTCTTCCTGGGCTTAAGCAATTCTCCTGTCTCAGCGTCCCGAGTTGCTGGGATTATAGGTGTGTGCCACCACGCCTGGCCGCTTTTTGTATTTCTAGTAAAGACAGGTTTTCATCATATTGGCGAGGCTGGTCTCAAACTCCTGACCTCAGGCAATCCACTCACCTTGGCCTTCCAAAGTACTAGGACTACAGGCATGAGCCACTGTGCTTGGCAGCATCTCATTATTTTAATATGAATTTTAGTAACTATTATGTAACTTGTTATTATATATATTTAGTGTACTACTTTTTGAATTGCCTAGTCATGCCTTCTGCTCATTTTGCTATTAAATTGACTTTTTACTGATTTATATAAGCTTTTGGTATCCCCATTATAGTAATCATTTGTCAAAAATTATTTTACATGTATCTTCATTCAGCTCCCAGTGTCCAACTTCAATGTTTTTGACAGAAAAGGAGTTCCTCCCTTCTAAAGATGTCTACTCTTACTTTAAATATGTACCAATTAGTAATACACAATTAGGAAAGTTTAAACATTGTCTAATTGAATTTGATTTCGGGAAAATAAATGTTCTCATCTTTCCATCATTATTTAGCCATGTGTAAGAAAGCAGCCCATACATTCTGGGGTGAAAAGTCTCTTTTTAAAAAGGGAAATGTATTCTATCAAAGAGGGTACCAAATTCCAAGTTTGCACTGCACTTTGCTGAAAACATTGTATTTTTTCAAGCTTAAACTTTCTAAAATGTCACAGTGTTCTCTGTGAAACACAGAGCTGCTCACATTGCAGCCCTGCTCTAAAACATTTGGTGGTTCATAACAGCCTACAAAGCTGAGCCCCCATCCATGTTTCTGAGGCCAACATCTCTTATCATCGCAAATCTACACAATACTCCCAAAGTGTATTCTCTTGTCAAACTCTACTTCTTGTCCTACCCTGTCCTCAATAAGGCTCATATTTTTATACTTCAAGCCCTGTACTTAAACTGCTTTTTTTGCCTAGATGTACATTTTTCTTTTCCCACATTTTTCTCCTCCACATGGAAAACCTGCACATTTGTGAGTATCACCTTTACTCTCCACTGCAACTTCTCACTGGCCAGTTCTCCACTTGTTCTTGCTGGTTGTGAGGCACTGGTGAATTTTAGAACTGTAATCATATTATGTCCATCTTTGCAATTCTAGAGCCTGGTACCAGGTGTAGGTGTCAAGAAATGGTTCCCAATACAAGCTTGCTGATACTGATCTTCAACAGATGAGACAAGAAAGGAGCCAGAATGCTGGTCTACTAATCCAGATTTCTTTCCACTATTGTTTTGCTGAAACTCTCCCAAAGTCATGAGAAAAATAACAATGATAATAATAATACTAGTAGTAAATACAGAAGATAAGTCAGTTAAAAATGAGCTGGTAGCATGCGTGACTTCAATTCTCTATTTATTACTAGTTTCAAAATATTTCTTATCCACAGATTGGAAGAAACAGGAAACAGACACTCAAGTGCCTATCATAATGCAAGACCTGCCAATTTCATAACTTGCTTAGGCACCCTCATAAAGAAAACTAGACACACTGGTGACCCCATCTCAAACACGCTCAAAAGAGACAGAAGGTCTTCCTATCACTGTCCTCCAGTACATATCGCTTCTCCTGCTTAAAAAGGAAAACAACAAAGAAATGATACCTCCAAGAGGGGATGGCACTTGACCCTGGGCAAGTTTTTTTTTTTTTTTTTTTTTTGTAGTCTTGGTAACTTTTTTTTTTTTTAATTATACTTTAAGTTCTAGGGTACATGTGCACATCCTGCAGATTTGTTACATATGTATACATGTACCATGTTGTTGTGCTGCACCCATTAACTCATCATTTACATTAGGTATATCTCCTAATGCTATCCTTCCCCCTCCCCTCTCCCCACAATAGACCTCGGTGTGTGATGTTCCCCTTTCTGTGTCCAAGTGATCTCATTGTTCAGTTCCAACCTATGAGTGAGAACATGTGATGTTTGGTTTTCTCTTCTTGTGATAGTTTGCTGAGAATGATGGTTTCCAGCTGCATCCACGTCCCTACAAAGGACATGAACTCATCCTTTTTTATAGCTGCATGGTATTCCATGGTGTATATAGCAGCATGATTTATAATCCTTTGGGTATATGCCCAGTAATGGGATGGTTGGATCAAATGGTATTTCTAGTTCTAGATCCTTGAGGAATTGCCACACAGTCTTCCACAGTGATTGAACTAGTTTACAGTCCCACCAACAGTGTAAAAGTGTTCCTATTTCTCCACATCCTCTCCGGCACATATTGTTTCCTGACTTTTTAATGATTGCCATTCTAACTGGTGTGAGATGGTATCTCATTGTGGTTTTGATTTACATTTCTCTCATGGTTGGTGATAATGAACATTTTTTTCATGAGTCTGTTGGCTGTATAAATATCTTCTTTTGAGAAGCATCTCTTCACACACTTTGCCCACTTTTTGATGGGGTTGTTTGTTTTTTTCTTGTAAATTTGTTTGAGTTCTTTGTAGGTTCTGGATATTAGCCCTTTGTCAGATTAGTAGATTGCAAAAATTTTCTCCCATTCTGTAGGTTGCCTGTTCACTCTGATGGTAGTTTCTTTTGCTTTGCAGAAGCTCTTTAGTTTAATTAGCTCCCATTTGTCAATTTTGGCTTTTGTTGCCATTGCTTTTGGTGTTTTAGACATGAAGTCTTTGCCCATGCCTATGTCCTGAATGATATTACCTAGGTTTTCTTCTAGGGTTTCTATGGTTTTAGGTCTAACATTTAAGTCTCTAATCCATCTTGAATTAATTTTTATATAAGGTGTAAGGAAGGGATCCAGTTTCACCTTATTATATAAAGCTAGCAGGTTTTCCCAGCAAAATTTATTAAATAGGGCATTCATTCCCCATTTCTTGTTTTTGTCAGGTTTGTCAAAGATCAGATGGTTGTAGATGTGTGGTACTATTTCTGAGGGCTCTGTTCTGTTCCATTGGTCTATATCTCTGTTTCGGTACCAATACCTTGCTGTTTTGGTTACTTGTAGCCTTGTAGTATAGTTTGAAGTCAGGTAGCGTGATGCCTCCAGCTTTGTTCTTTTGGCTTAGGACAGTCTTGGCAATGTGGGCTCTTTTTTGGTTCCATATGAACTTTAAAGTAGTTTTTTCCAATTTTGTGAAGAAAGTCATTGGTAGCTTAATGGGGATGGCATTGAATCTGTAAATTACCTTGGGCAGTATAGCCATTTTCAAAATATTGATTCTTCCTATCCATGAGCATGGTATGTTCTTCCATTTGTTTGTGTCCTCTTTTATTTCATTGAGGAGTGGTTTGTAGTTCTCCTTGAATAAGTCCTTTACATCCCTTGTAAGTTGGATTCCTAGGTATTCTATTCTCTTTGTAGCAATTGTGAATGGGAGTTCATTCATGATTTGGCTCTCTGTTAGTCTGTTACTGGTGTATAAGAATGCTTGTGATTTTTGCACACTGATTTTGTATCCTGAGACTTTGCTGAAGTTGCTTATCAGCTTAAGGAGATTTTGGGCTGAGATGATGGGGTTTTCTAAATAGACAATCATGTCATCTGCAAACAGGGACAATTTGACTTCTTCTTTTCCTAATTGAATACCCTTTATTTCTTTCTCTTGCCTGATTGCCCTAGCCAGAACTTCCAACACTATGTTGAATAGGAGTGGTGAGAGAGGGCATATCTGTCTTGTGCCAGTTTTTAAGGGCAGTGCTTCCAGTTTTTGCCCATTCAGTATGATATTGGCTGTGGGTTTGTCATACATAGCTCTTATTATTTTGCGATACGTTCCATCAATACTGAATTTATTGAGAGTTTTTAGCATAAAGGCTGTTGAATTTTGTCAATGGCCTTTTCTGTATCTATTGAGATAATCATGTGGTTTTTGTCTTTGGTTCTGTTTATATGTTGGATTATGTTTATTGATTTGCATATGTTGAACCAGCCTTGCATCCCAGGGATGAAGCCAACTTGATCATGGTGGATAAGCTTTTTGATGTGCTGCTGGATTTGGTTTGCCAGTATTTTATTGAGGATTTTTGCATCAATGGTCATCAGGGATATTGGTCTAAAATTCTCTTTTTTTGTTGTGTCTCTGCCAGGCTTTGGTATCAGGATGATGTTGGCCTCATAAAATGAGTTAGGGAGGATTCCCTCTTTTTCTGTTGATTGAAATAGTTTCAGAAGGAATGGTACCAGCTCCTCCTTGTACTTCTGCTAGAATTCAGCTATGAATTCGTCTGGTCCTGGACTTTTTTTGGTTGGTAGGCTATTAATTATTGCCTCAATTTCAGAGCCTACTATTGGTCTATTCAGGGATTCAACTTCTTCCTGGTTTAGTCTTGGAAGAGTGTATGTGTCCACGAATGTATCTATTTCTTCCAAATTTTCTAATTTATTTGCGTAGAGGTGTTTATAATATTCTCTGATGGTAGTTTGTATTTCTGTGGGGTCGGTGGTGATATCCCCTTTATCATTTTTTATTGCGTCTATTTGATTCTTCTCTCTTTCCTTCTTTATTAATCTTGCTAGCGGTCTATCAATTTTGTTGATCTTCACAAAAACCCAGTTCCTGGATTAATTGATTTTTTGAAAAGTTTTTTGTGTCTCTGTCTCCTTCAGTTCTGCTCTTAGTTATTTCTTGCCTTCTGCTAGCTTTTGAATGTGGTTGCTCTTGCTTCTCTAGTTTTTTTAATTGTGATGTTAGGGTGTCAATTTTAGATCTTTCCTGCTTTCTCTTGTGGGCATTTAGTGCTCTAAATTTCCCTCTACACACTGCTTAAATGTGTCCCAGAGATTCTGTTACGTTGTATCTTTGTTCTCATTGGTTTCAAAAAGAACATCTTTATTTCTGCCTTCATTTCGTTATGCACCCAGTAGTCATTCAGGAGCAGGTTGTTCAGTTTCCATGTAGTTGAGCAGTTTTGATTGAGTTTCTTAGTCTTGAATTCTATTTTGATTGCACTGTGGTCTGAGAGACAGTTTGTTATAATTTCTGTTCTTTTACATTTGCTGAGGAGTGCTTTACTTCCAACTTTTTTTTTTTTTTTTTTTTTAAGATGGAATCTCGGTCTGTTGCCCAGGCTGGAGTGCAGTGGTGTGATTTCGGCTCACTGCAAACTTCACCTCCCAGGTTCACCCCATTCTCCTGCTTTAGCCTCCTGAGTAGCTGGGACTGCAGGCACCCGCCATAATGCCTGGCTAATGTTTGTATTTTTAGTAGAAACCGAGTTTCACTGTGTTAGCCAGGATGATCTCAATCTCCTGACCTTGTGATCTGCCTGCCTCAGCCTCTCAAAGTACTGGGATTACAGGTGTGAGCCACTGCACCCGGCCTGATCTTGGACAAGTTTTCAGATTAGATTAGTAATCAAGTCAATTCAGTTGTTGCCCTTACTTGGCTCGTATCACACATTATGATCCTCTTAGGATCATCCCATGCAAATTCTGAGGCAAAACCTTGAGTTTCCATATTATGTAAAATAACAATTACCTATTATAAAACAACAATAGGCCTGTTCTCAAGGCATTGACCCTGCCCAAAGCGCAACTAAATTTCCCAAACAGTTAGGAGTTTACAGTTTCAAATCTCTTCAAAAATCGGCTTCTTGAGTCTTTGAACAGGGCTCAACACTTTCAGTGAGGCTAAAAGTGGGTGTCCATAAGGAAGGTTTCAAGAGATAAGAAAGCCCCTCAGTGCCCACCACACAGAGGACTAGCAGAATCATAGAGTCCATGCCCATTCTTTTTCATTTCTAGAATATCTCCCACCATGTGAAAGACCATCTCCCGTCCACATGCTATCCTTTTCAATGAGAATATGGTAAAAGTTTCATCCTTAGCAGGATTTGTTCAGCGTTTCACTCTACTTTCCCACTGGGTCTCAGTCTGCCAACTTTATGCTTTAGTGTCTTGTTGAACTCCCCCACTTTAAGGACACACAAATCCCCATCAGTCGGTTCATGTACAAACACTACCTCTGCAAGCCCCTCACTCCACAAAACACCATGCCTGACCATCACAGAAGGGAAGCTTTAACTTGTGTGGTCAAATATTAGCTAAAATGAGCTGTTCAATAGGTAAGCTGTAATTTGATTCTGGAAACCAGAGCCCTGTCCTGGCACACTTACACTTTTTCCTTGCTGTGCCTATCTTTTCCCTTGATGTGCCTAATAGGGAGAACTCTGAACACAGGTTGTTTTCAGTTAGTATTTGTTTGGTGAATGGATCATGTCTCTATGGTAGGTAGTCTGGCATGTGTCAGGTGCACAACCCTGGAGAAAAACTTAATAGTTTGAGTTCTAATAGCTGGCTGCCTCTGGGTCTCTATATCCTCATCTGAATCCTGAAAATATTAATCACATCTACACCCCTCTGTCAAAGAATTGTGATGAACAAACAAGATGATGCATAAAGAAAAATTAGGATGCTGGTAGCTGGTGCTCAGTAATTGTTAGGTCTTATGATGTTTCCTCCTACTATCAAGCTGAGTGTGTTTCTGTGTGTAAAAGCTAACATCCAACAAAGTGTGAAAATTAAAGTAAAATTTTGATTGTTGACTTGTCAGACTGGAGTCCTATAGATTAATAGGTCTAGCACAGGTAGAAGAGAAAGAAATACTTAACTTCTGGTTTATCTGATTTAATGCAAATATAGGTAAAACCTGGCTAAGATCTGCTTTTCACCAAAGTTCATCTGCAACTTGAATGCTGTAGGTTAAACTTATTTAAAAGTACTCTACACAGGTTCATTTGTAATATAAGCATGTCATAGTTTCTGGTGTTTAGGACTGGATTTCTGTTTATTTAATTTTCTGAAGAGACACAAGAAGCAGCCCAACCTACTATCAGACTTCCTAGAGACAAGCTGGGCAAATGAGCCCTTTCAAAATTCCATTTATGGTAAAGGTAATAATGAGACAAATAATTGTTGAGACCAGCTTGGTCAGGGAGACCCTAACCCAGTGGTGCTAGAGGAATTAAAGACACACAAACAGAAATGCAGAGGTGTGAAGTGGGAAATCAAGGGTCTCACAGCTTTCAGAGCTGAAAGCCTCAAACAGAGATTTGCCCACATATTTATTAACAGCAAACCAGTCATTAGCATTGTTTCCATAGATATTAGATTAACTAAAAGTATCTCTTATGGAAAATGAAGGGATGGGCTGAAATAAAGGGATGGGTTGGGCTAGTTATTTGCAGCAGGAGCATGTCCTTAAGGCACAGATTGTTCATGCCATTGTTTGTGGTTTAAGAATGCCTTTAAGTGGTTTTCCACCCTGGGTGGGCCAGGGATTCCTTGCCCTCATTCTAGTAAACCCACAACCTTCCAGCATGGGTGTTATGGCCATCATGAACATGTCATAGTGCTGCAGAGATTTTGTTCATGGCCAGTTTTGGGGCCAGTTTATGGCCAGATTTGGAGGGAGCTGTTCCCAACATGCCCCCTTCTTTGATTTGCAAATCCATAAAAGCAAAGGCAGCTTTGTCACGGTAAGCTACTTCTCACAGGAGTCAGGATTCACATCTACAGACTATACAAAGACAAACAACACAGATTAAAAGCACAATCATCATTGAAATCACAGAGCTTCCAAGTGTTTTTATCCATTTTAATGGTTTACCAGCTGCTAATCTGTCTGCAGCTCCTTCAAGGACTCCAGTTCTTGGCATTAAGGTCAGGTGTGCCTGGGATGCTTTAAATATTTCTTTTAATTTTGCTATATCCAAATACAAGTTTGTAGAGTGTCTTTCTAGATGCTTTTTTATTCTTTCCCAAATTTTGATCTTATTAAGAACTATTACATTTCCAGAAATCCTTGAGTTTAGCTCCTACAACAAGCCATATCATTTGAGGTTGAGGTGCCATTATACCACCGTGGTTCCAGATAATAGGAACTTTTGCCACACTTCTTATCATTTCTACCATCTGACTGTTTTGTTCAGATCAGCTGAACATAGTGTGGCTGTGGCACACAGACTGAGAGGTGCAATTTAAGCTAAACATCCCCTTGGGGATCAATTAATAATGAGTCCATAGGAATCTTTGTGTAGCACCTCTGCCTGTTCTGCAATGCAATCTTCCTAAACAAGTATGCTCATATTTTCTGGCCAGGTTCAATTTTGTTTACAAATAGGTTTTTGAGGGCGGTATTCCTCAATTATAGGAGAAGATTTATTATGGTAAATACTGAGATCAGAAAGCATGTGTAACTGTGTCATAGAGTGATTACATCCAGGCATAATTGCCAGCCAAGATTGATAAATATGCACAATAAGTACAATTGTTCTCTGTGTTAGCCCTTGTTGAAGGAATATTCATAGCAATGGTGATCATCACTATCATAGCTACCATTAAATTACTCATTGTGACTGGCTGTCCCGCTTTCCTCAGGTTTTCTTCTGCCATCTGTGACAGCTTCTTGATCTGTCCCCAGGTGGGTGGACTGTGTTTGATGGCATTGCTTGTGACAGCTGGGGTCCTCCTCAGCATCAGTCTCAACATGGCTGCAACCAGGAGGTCCTTGGGATCCTCCCGGAATCTCTTCCTTGGCATCTGGCTCTTGATAAGGTTTCAGGTGTCTTGCTGGTATCCAAATCTGCTGTTGATTTTAGCTTGGAGAAACAAGCATAACCTCTATCCCAAGTTATTATTTTACCTATTTCCCAACTTTTTGTTATTGGATGTCTCCACCAAATCAATTGTTCTGCTTCTGTCTTTGCAGCTGGTTTCTGTAGATGCTGTTCAGCTGCTGATAACATCTGGCCTTTGGGCAGGCTCAAAAAATTTAGAGTTAATAATGATAGATTCAGTTATATATGGGCTGTCCCATAATCCCTGTTTCTTCCCCTTTTTTGTTTTTGTCATCAGTTGTTTATCTATATGAAATAGTAATAGCATTTTTAATTAACTGTGTGGAATGAACCATGTATGAAGAATCAGGAATCACATTATTAGGCATATTAAAAACAGTCAATACTTTAATTACAGCTACAAGCTTTGCTCTTTGTAGGGAGTCTGGAAAACTTTACTTTTTGAGCCAGAATAAGAAGCTTTACCCATTACTAGACCCATCAGTAAAACAATGAAAATGCTCAGCAGGCTGCAGGTTGTTTGCCACAGGAATTGTAAATGCAAACCATTCACAGTCTTGCTCAGCTAAAGGGATAGTAAAGAAACCAGTCTTAGGCCGGGCGCGGTGGCTCAAGCCTGTAATCCCAGCACTTTGGGAGGCCGAGACGGGCGGATCACGAGGTCAGGAGATCGAGACCATCCTGGCTAACACGGTGAAACCCCGTCTCTACTAAAAAATATAAAAAATTAGCCGGCGAGGTGGCGGGCGCCTGTAGTCCCAGCTACTCGGGAGGCTGAGGCAGGAGAATGGCGTGAACCCGGGAGGCGGAGCTTGCAGTGAGCTGAGATCCGGCCACAGCACTCTAGCCTGGGCGACAGAGCGAGACTCCGTCTCAAAAAAAAAAAAAAAAAAAAAAAAAAGAAACCAGTCTTTTAAATCTATGGTTATTAAAGGCCAATTTTTTGGAATTATAGCAGGAGAAAGCAATCCTGGCTATATGCTCCCACTGATTGTATAACTGAATTGATGACTCTTAAGTCAGTTAACATTCTCCATATTCTCCATTTACCTGATTTTTTCTTAATTATGAAACTGGAGAATTAGAAGGGGAAAATGTTGGAGCTATGTGCCCATTTTCTAATTCTTCAGTAACTATTTTCTCTAAAGCCTCCAGTTTCTCTTTACTTAGCTGCCATTGTTCTATCCAAATAGGCTTATCTATTAACCATTTTAAAGGTATAGGTTCTGGAAGCTTAACAATGGCCACCATCAAAAATGGTGTCCTAATCTTTGGCAGAACCTTTATCTTTCTGCTTGAAGTGGTTCTTTCAAACATTGCAAATTTTTTTTCTGGTCCCATACCAGGGAAATACCCCATTTCATGCATCATATGTTGAGTTTGAGGGCTATATAATTGTTCTGGAATTAGAACTTGTGCTCCCTATTGTTGCAATAAATCTCTCCCCCATAAGTTATAATTGGTTGAATAGTCCCAGGTTGTCCATTGGGCCCTTCACAATGCAAAATATAGCTACTTTGATATACTTCACGGGCTTTACCAACTACAACTATGTTAAATTGAGCAGGTTGAATTGGCCATGCAGACAGCTAGTGCTGTAGAGAAATGATTGAAATGTCCGCTCCTGGACCTACCAAACCTTTAAATTTATTTCCCTGAATAGTTATTTCACAGGTAGGACATTTATCAGTAATTTTATTTACCCAATAAGCTGCTTTGCCTTTTTTATTTGTGCTTTCAAATCCTCTTGTTCATTTAATTTTACTTTTTCCAATTCCTACATATGGCACAATAAGGAGCTGTGCTATGCACTCTCCTGGCCCTGCTTTCCAGGGAACAGAAGTAGATATAACAATTTGAATTTTGCCATTGTAATCTGAATCAATGAATCCTGTATGTATTTGTACCCCTTTTAAATTTAAACGAGACCTTCCTAAAAATAATCCTATTGTCCCCGCTGGCAAGAGTCCACAGACTCCTGTTGGGACCTTTTGCAGGGGTTCCCCAGGCAGAAGACTCACAGCTTTTGTGCAGCATAAATCTACTGTGGCACTACCAGTTGTGGCAGGGGACAGACATTGTACAGGGGTGAGGGAATGACCTGAGTGGGAAATGCCCTGGTTTGGAACAGGGCCCAGAATGGGCCCCTCATGGCATTTCCTGAAATCAGGTTCCCTTCTTTATCAAACTTAGACTGACACTGATTAGCCCAGTGTTTTCCTTTTTTTACATTTCGGACATATGTCATGCTCAGCAGTTTTATTTTTTCCCCTATCTGGTGGTCTGACTTGCTGATTTTTTTCTACATTCTTTTTTAGTGTGACCATGCCTCCCACAGTTAAAACAAGCTCCAGGAAATGGAGTATTTCCTTTATCCACTCTCAGTCCTGCCATTGCCTGTGCCAACAAAATAGCTTTATGCAGATTACCTCCGATACTATCACAGGCCTTGATATAATCAACTAAATGTGCTTTCCCTCTGATAGGTCGCAGAGCAGCCTCTCAATCGGGATTAGCATTGTTGAAAGCTAATAACTGCAGCACTATATCCTGGGCAGCCATATCTGCACTCACTTTTTTTAAGAGACTCCTGCAACTGAGCTATAAAATCCACATATGGTTCTTTTGGTCCCTGTTTTATAGCACTAAAGGAAGGGTATTGTTCTCCACATGAAGTGATTTTTTCCCAAGCTCTAATGCACACTCCTCTAAGCTGTTTTATGGCATCATCCTGCATGACCACTTGTGCATCTAAACCAGCCCAGTTGCCAACCCCCAAAAGTTGGTCTGCAGTTATATTAATTTGAGATTGGGTCTGGATATTGCGAGCAGACTGAGTGGAAGCTTCATCTGCCCACCAAGTTTTAAATTGTAAGAACTGGAGTTAGAAAATCTCAAAAGCTTCCCAGTCAGTAGGAATCATCCGACTGGAAACAGCAACATTCTTTAACAGTCCCATTACCAAAGGAGATCCTGGTCCATACTGATTTATAGCTTGTTTAAATTCTTTGAGTAATTTAAAAGGAAAAGGCTCAAATACAACTATAATATTTCCCTGTTGATCTGGGGGGTGTATTTTGACAGGGAACTACCAAGCCTCTAAATCATCCTCTTGTCTAGCTTGCTGAATTCCTGCCTGAATAGAACTAAGAGCGGTCACTCAAGATGCTGCGTGAACAGTCACTGGGGCAACTACATTTCACCCCAGTGTCCTCTGGAAAGTGAAAGATTTGGAGGGTCTTTTCCTTCAAAATGATAATGAAGGAGTACAGAAGGGTAGGGATGAACCTCTCCCTCCTTTGTCACTTTAGCTTTAGCTGGCAAATAAACCTGTTCTGTAACCTCTTCTGTTACTTTGTTATACTCTCTTTCCTCCTCATCAGTGTGAAGAAGTTCCAAAGTGGAATGAACCAGAGCCCACACTTGTCCCATTGTTACCCAGATGCTTCCAAGCTCCCCTTCTTACTCACCATGGGGATTGCTTTAAGAGTATTCAGGTTTCCTCCAGCTTAGTTCCACATTCAACCATTGTTCCAGTGACCCTTCAACCTGGATTTGAGCCCCTACAGTGGACGCCACTTGCCAAGACCAGCTCAGTCGGGGAGACCCTAACCCAGCGGCGCTAGAGGAATTAAAGACACACAAAGAGAAATATAGAGGTGTGAAGTGGGAAATCAGGGATCTCACAGCCTTCAGAACTGAGAGCCTCAAACGGAGATTTACCCATGTATTTATTAACAGCAAACCAGTCATTAGCATTGTTTCCATAGATATTAGATTAACTAAAAGTATCCCTTATGGGAAATGAAGGGATGGGCTGAAATAAAGGGATGGGTTGGGCTAGTTATCTACAACAGGAGCATGTCCTTAAGACAGAGATCATTCATGCTGTTGTTTGTGGTTTAAGAATGCCTTTAAGTGGTTTTCCACCCTGGGTGGGCCAGGTGTTCCTTGCCCCTGTTCTGGTAAACCCACAACCTTCCAGCGTGGGCATTATGGCCATCATGTGCATGTCACAGTGCTGCAGAGATTTTGTTCATGGCAAGCTTTGGGCAGTTTATGGCCAGATTTTGGGCGGCCTCTTCCCAACAAATAATAATCTCTAAACATAAGAATTTGGAGCCATGCTCCAAATTTGGACCCTCCAGGGGGCCATCGCTATCATAAGAATTTGACTAGCATTAACCACTCGGGTTCAAGTGATTCTCCTGTCTCAGCCTTCTGAGTAGCTGGGACTACAGGCTCACACCATGATGTCCGGTTAATTTTTGTATCTTTAGTAGAGACGGGGTTTTACCATATTGGTCAGGCTGGTTTCAAACTCCTCACCTCAGGTGATCTACCTGCCTCAGCCTCCCAAAGTGTTAGGATTATAGGCGTGAGCCACCACGTCTGGCCAAGTCACAATCTTAATGGACTAGGCCTTTGCATGAGAAGCTCACTTTCTTCAGTGCACTACGCCTCCTTAGTAGAGTCACAGCCTCACAGGTGTGCTGAATCTTGGTCTGAGAGTCACCAGCCCACCTGTGGACTGGATCCACGTATAACAGTCACTCTTTCAAGTTTTGACCATCTCCAAATGTGACATTCAGAACCTCAAAAGTTGGCCGTGTTCATGTGGCAGTATGGCAATATTGTCAACTGGATGTGCATACAAGTGTTAAAATCTCACCTGGGCTGTGCATTGTCAGGAAACACTTTGTAGCACCTGAGGGCTTTATGTATGAGAGTCTCAATATGATCAGAGACCTCCGTGCTGGTGGGACCCATGGTTATAATTTGTATCCTAACCTCTAGTCTCAGAGTCAACTTCTCTCCAATTGGCTGGGTCCAAATGAAAGTTTCCTTACCTACCAATGAACTAGGTTTAGAAATGAGTCACCATCAACTGTAGCGTATGACAGAAACAATTCCATCTGTGGACTGTGTCAACCTGTGAGATTCAGGACCTCACCTGCGGGCTCTGTCCATGTGGAAGGGTGAAAATCCTGATGGATAGTAGGGTGAGAAACACAAACTCATTTGGATGCTGGGGTCTGTGATGACATTTTTTTCCACACTAGGGCTTTACACAGTGTGTGAGAAAGTGGTAATTTTCTATACCTTCATAAAAAGGGGACACATGGGATCTTACCTGTTTCTCTAATCCCAGCTAAAATAGACAGTGTCTTTTCTATTGGCTGCTGTGTGGTATGACAGTCACCATTGCAACTGCTGGCTGGACCAAGATATTTGTCACAGTCTTACCTGTGTGTCGGAAGCAAACAGGAGGGTCACATCACCTGTGTTCTGGGCCAGGAATATGTCACAATATTCCCTGACACAAGGGACCAGGCAGAAGAGTCACATCACCTGGGTACTCAGCCAGGAATATGTTACAATCCCCTCCTGAAAGCAGGGTGCAGGCTGTAGAGCCACATCACCTCAGTAATGGGCCCAGCGATGTGTCAAAATGCTTTCTGTGGGCAAGGCCCAATTACGAGAGACTCATCATCTGTTTGCTGAGGCCAGCAATACGTCACGGTCTTTCCTGTAGGCAGCGTGCAGGCAGAAGAAGACAGCCACATCTCTTAGGCGATGAATGCAGAGATATGTCACCAGGTCCACTGTGGACAGCCCCAGGCAGGAGCCTTCTACTTTCTAGGCATTGGGCCCAGTAATATGTCACAAAACCCAAAACATGTGGGGACCAGGCCAAAAAAAAAAAAAAAAAGAGAAAGAGAGACTCACCTTGCCTGGATGCCGGGTCAAATGATATGTCACAATCTTCTTATTTGGCAGGTCCCAGGCAACAAAAATGTGTCACATCTCCTAGATGACAAATAAACAGTATCATCTAATACCCCTGTCGTCAGGGCTCATGGAAAAGAGTCACATCACCTACTTGTTGGGTCCAGCAGTATATTACTATACCCAATGTGTACTGGGCCCAGGCAGGAGAGGAGAGTAACATCCCCTAGGTCCTGTGTCCAGGGATACATCGCAATGCCTCCTTGAGCAGAGCCCAAGAAGTAGAGAAGAGTCACATTACTTAGGTTCCAGGTACAACAATTTGTCACAATACTTCCTGAGAGAAAGGCCTAGACAGAAGTGTCACATAACCTTGGTGAGGTGAAGAAATACGGGGCAATGTCCTTGGTAGGTAGGGCGAGAAAAAAAGAGATGCATCACATAATGCAGGGTCAGTGCTCACTTATCTGTCACAATCACACCAGTGGGCAGAGCTCAGGCAAGAGTAGAGAGTAATATTATGTAGGTGCTGCAGCAAGCAATATGTCAGAATTTCCACTGTGGGCAGGTCCAACAAAGAAAATGAGAATCAAATCACGTAGGTCATGGGCACAGAAATATGTCACAGTGGCCCTTGTGAGCAATAACCAGGCAGAAGAATGACATTGCTTATGTGCTGGGCCCAGTGATAATTCATTATTCCTTCTGTGGGCCTGGCACAGGCAAAAGAAGAGTCACAACACCTAGCTGCTTGGCCCAGAAATATGTCACTATCTCTTCTATGGGCAAAGTCCACATAAAACAGCAGAGTCACATCAAATAATTGATGCAGTTGAGATATGTCATAATGCCTTCTGTTGGCAGGGCCCATGCAAGAGAGTCATAACATCTAGATGTTGGACACATTCACATGTCATAATACACAATGTATTCAGGGCTCAGGCAAGAGATGATAGTCACATCATTTAGGTCTTGGATCCATTGAAACATTACAATTATTCCTTGAGCAAAGACTAAGCAGCAGAGGAGAGTCACACCACCTAGGCTTTAGGTCCAGCAATATCTTGCAATGACCCCTGAGAGGATGGCCCAGGTAAAAGGGTAACATCTTCTACATGAGAGGTCTACAAATATGTCACAATTCTCTGTGTGGATAAAGAACAGAATGAAGAGGGAAGTTATATAACCTAATAGGTGGGCTGATCTATATGTCACAATCACTCTAGTGGGAAGAGCTCAAACACAGGGGGAGGGCTGCACCACAGAAGTGCTGCATATTTTGCAATACAGAATGTATGCAGAACCCAGAAAGGAGAGGACAGTCACATCCCCTAGGTGCTGTTTCCAACAATACATTACAATCTCCTCTAGGGCAAAGCCCAAGTAGTAGAGGTAATCCTTGCTGCTGGACCCAAAAATATGGCACAATACACCACCCTGAAAAAGGTCCCAGGCAGAAGAATCACATCACTTCAGGAGGGTTCCAGCAATATGTCAAAATGCCTCCTGTGGGTAAGGCTCAGGAAGAAGAGAAGAGAAAAATAACCTAGGGGCTGGGGCCAGCCATAAGTTACAACAACCTCAGTGAGCAGGGTCCAGGTATGAGAGGAGGGTCACATAACATAGACACTGTGCCAAGTGATATGTCACAACTCACACTGTGGACAGGTCTCTAGAAATAAAGGTGCATCACATAATCTAATTTATGGTTGCAGAGATACATCACAATGTGTGTATCTATTGTCCTTATGGACAGGAACCAGGCAGAAGAATCACATCTCCTGTGGGCTGTGTCCAGGGATAAGTTACCCTCCCTTCTGTGATCAGAGCCCAGGAAGAAAAGAAGAGTCACATTACCTAGGTGGGCCCAGAGATATGTCACAATGTCACCTGCTGGCAAATACCAAGTAAGAGAGGAGAATAACATCAAATAGATAATGGGTCCAGAAATATGTCACAATTCCCCCCATAGGCAGAATCTAGGTAGGAGACTTACATCGCCTGGGTTTTAACCTAGCCATATGTCACAAGATGCAATTTGGGCAATGCCAAGAGAGAAGAATAAAAAACATATACCCTAGGTGCTAAGGGCAGGAATATGTCACAATTCCATGTGACATTCCTGGACCTAACACCTAGGGTATATGTCTTTATTGTGACATCCTCACTCAAGTGCTTGGAAGAAGTGTATGTCACAATCAGAGCCGCAGATAGGTTCAAGGATAAGATTAAAAATCTTACACATGTCCCTATTCTGGGTATGAGAGCAAACACCTCTTGTACGTTGGGTCTAAGTACAAAATTCACAATATAAACAGTGGACTGAATCTGTGCCTGAGAACTTCAATCCCTTCTTTGGACTGTATCTTATTCATGGAGTAATAACCTCACAGGTAAGTTGAATCTTAGTCTGAAATTCACCAACCCACCTGTGAATTACATCCAAGTATGAGAGTCAATTATCCAACTTTTAACTTCCTCCTAATGTGAGATTCAGAACCTCAACAGTAAGCTGAGTTTATGTGCAAGAATGAAAATCTTTACTATGAGCTTTGTGTGCATAAGAGTGTCACAATCTCAACTGGGCTAGAGATATGTTACAATCCCCTCCTGAAAGCAGGGCATGGGCAGCAAAGTCACCTCACCTGGATGCCGAGCCCAGCAGTAAGTCACAAAGTTCTCCATTAGCAAGGAACATGAAGGACAGCCACATCACCTGGGCTTCTGGGACCAGTGATATTTCACAATCTCCCCTGAGGCAAGAACAAAAAAGAAGAAGAGGAGTCACATCAGCTCGGTGCTGGGTCAGTCATAGGTCACAATCCCCTCTGTGAGCAGGAACCAGGCAGGAGAAGTGAGTCCCAACAATGTCCCCTTTGGACAGTGTCAAGGCAGGATAATAGGGTCACATCACCTAGGTGCTGGATTCAACAAGAAGTCACAATCCTGTATGTGGACTGGGCCCAGACTACAGATCAAATCACTCAGGTGCTGGCCAGAGGCCTATATCACATTTACACCTGTAGGAAGGTCATAGAATGATATTTACGATCCAGCACATGTCCTGTTGCTAAGTATGTAGTTAACACCTCATGTATCTTAGGTGTAATTACATGAGTTCATCTCAACAATAAACTGGATCTGTGCATGAGAGGAACATTCCTTCCTGTGTGCTGTTTTATCTGAGTGAAGTTACAGCCTCAAAGGTGTGCTGAATATTGGTCTTAGAGTCATCAACCTACCTGTGGATCAGATTCACATATGAGAGTCAATTTTCCAACATTTGACTGCTTTTGGTTGTGAAATCCAGAGCCTTAACAATGGGCTGTGTTCATGTGGGAAGATGACTATTGGAGGAACCAGCCCCCAATATTTTAACATAGGTTCTTTCTATTTTCCTTAAGTTTCAGCCGGTCTGAGAAATAAAGAGAAAGAGTACAAAGAGATGAATTTTACAACTGGGCCTACAGGGGTAACATCACATATTGGTAGGTCGGTGATTTTCCCTGAGCCGCAAAACCAGCAAGTTTTTGTTAGGGATTTTAAAAGGGGAGGGGATATACCTAAAGGATTATAAGTCATGCTGCTATAAAGACACATGAACACGTACGTTTATTGTGGCACTATTCACAATAGCAAAGACTTGGAATCAACCCAAATGTGCATCAGTGACAGACTGGATTAAGAAAATGTGGCACATACACACCATGGAATACTATGTGGCCATAAAAAAGGATGAGTTCGTGTCCTTTGTAGGGACATGGATGTAGCTGGAAACCATCATTCTCAGCAAACTATCACAAGAACAGAAAACCAAACACCACATGTTCTCACTGACAGGTGGGAACTGAACAATGAGATCACTTGGACACAGGAAGGGGAACATCACACACTGAGGCCTATTGTGGGGAGGGGGAGGGGAGAGGGGGGAGGGATAGCGTTAGGAGATATACCTAATGTAAATGACAAGTTAATGGGTGCAGCACACCAACATGGCACATGTATACATATGTAACAATCCTGCACTTTGTGCACATGTACCCTAGAACTTAAAGTATAATTTAAAAATAAAAGGCCGGGGGGAGGAGATGCATGAAGAGGGAGTAGGTCACAAAGATCACATGCTTCAAAGGGCAATAAAGATCACAAGGCAAAGGCAAAATTAGAATTACTGATGAGGATCTATGTCCGGCTGTGCACATATTGTCTTGATAAACATTTTAACAGGAAACAGGGTTCAAGAACAGAAAACCGGTCTGACCAAAATTTACCAGGCTGGAATTTCTCAATCCTAATAAGTCTGAGGGTACTGCAGGAGACCAGGGCATATCAGTAGCTAAGACAGACAGTATCTTTCATATTGGCTGGCTCAAGTTATGGGAGTCATTATGACACCTGTAAACTGAATGAAGACATATGTGACAATCCCACAACTAGGTAAGGAGGGAGTGAGCAGGAGAATCACATCACCTGGGTGCTGTGTCAGAGATATTTACAACCTTCTCTGAGGGCAGTGACCAGGCAGGAGAGTCACATCACGTTGTTGCTGGGCTGGAATTATGTCATAATTTGTTCTGAGTGTAGGGACCAGGCAAGAGAGTCACAGTACCTGTGTTTTTAGCCAGAGATGTTATAATCCCCTCCTGAAAGCAGGACTAAGGCATCAGAGTCCCTTCACCTTGTTGCCAGGTCTAACAATGTGTCATAGTGTCTTCTGTGGCTAGACCCAATCAGCAAAGGCACATTACCAAGTGCTGGTTCCAGTGATGTGTTGCAATGCTTTTGGATCATGGCCCAGGCAGAAGAGGAAATTTGAAACACCTAAGTGATGAAGAAAAAGACACATCTTAATAACGTTGTGGGCAGACCCATGCAGGAGAGTCACATCACCTAGGTGTTGGACCCAGCCATATTTCACAATACACAATATACGTGGGGCCCAGGCAGGAGAGGAGAGTTACATCACACGCTTACTGGGCTTAGAATATGTCACCATCTTCCCTGTGCACAGGGTGCAGGCAGAAGAGGAGAGTCACATTTCCTAAGTGATAGATGTAGATATATGTTACAGGTCTTCTATGGTCAGGGCCCAGGCAGGAGCCTTTTATTTTCTAGATGTTTAGTGCAAAAATATGTCACAATACCCTAAATATCCAGGGCCCAGACACAAGAGGAGTGTTATGTTACCTAGAGTTTGTGTCCAGCAATATGTCACAGCCCCCACTTTTTGTAAGACCCAGGAAGAAGAGGAGAGACACATCACATAGGAAATAGACATAAAAAATATATTAAAATGCCTTTGTGAGCAGGACTTACGTGAGATAGTAGTTATCACCTAGGTGTGATAACATGCAATATGTCACAACACACAATGTATGCAGGGCCCAGGCAGGAGAGGAGAGTCACATCACCTAGGTGCAGAGCACATCAACACATAAAAATTCCTTATTGGTCAGAGTCCAAGATGTTGAGAGAGTCGCATCACCTAAAAGCTTGGTTCAGCAATATGTCACAATACCCTCTGAGTGAAGACCCCAGGCAGGACAGTGAGTCACATCATCTAGCAAGGAGACCCAGAGATATGTTACAATGCTTTTTCTGACAAAGTTCCAGGCAAAAGAAACACGTCATCTGGTTTCTGGATCCAGTGATATGTCACAATTCTTTCTGTGGTCTAGGTGCAGGCAGAGGTGAGGAGTCACATTTTCCAGGTGTTATGTCACAATGTCTACTGTGGGGATGATCCAAGCAAGAAACTCAAATCACCTTGGTAATAGTCCAAGCAATTTGTAATAGTGCCTTTAGAAGCAGGGATAAGGCAAAAAGTGACATCATTTCGGTGTTGTATCCAGCGATTTGTCACAATGCTTCCTATAAACATTACCAAGGCAGAACAGGAGACTCACATCATCTGGGGGCAAGGCCTACCAGTATGTCACAATGCCCCTGTGGATATTGGTAACGAAAAAGAGTAGAGTCACATCACCTAGCTGAGCACAGTGTCTTTTTTCAAGCTTAAACTTTCTAAAAGGTTAGCAGTGTTCTCTCTAAAACACAGAGCTGCTCACATTACAGCCCGGCTCCAAATCCCATTTGATGGCTCATAACAGCCTACACAGCTGAGTCCCCATCCATTTTCCTAAGGCCAAACATCTTTTATCATGTCAATACTACACAACACTCCCAAACTATATTCTCTTGTCACACTCTACTTCTTGTCCTACCCTGCGTTCAAATAAGTCTCATATTTTAATACTTCAAGTCCTGTACTTAAACTGCTTTTTTGCCCAAATTTGCATTTATTCTTTCCCACGTTCTTCTTCTACACATGGAAAACCTGCATATTTGAGGGTATCACCTTTTCTTTCTACCGCAACTTCTCACTTGCCAGTTCTCCACTTGTTCTTGCTGGTTGTGAGGCACTGGTGAATTTTAGAACTAGAACCATATTATATCCATCATTATAGTTCTAGAGCCTGGTACCAGGTGTAGGTGTCAAAAAATGGTTCCCAATGCAAGCTTGCTGAAAGTGATATTCAACAGGTGAGAAAAGAAAGAAGCTAGAATGCTGGTCTACTAATCCAGATTGCTTTTCACTATTGTTTTGCTGAAACTCTCCCAATGTCATGAGAAAAATAACTGATAATAATACTAGTAGTAAATACAGAAGATAAGTCAGTTAAAATTGAGCTGGTAGCGTGCATGACTTCAATTCTCTATTTATTCCTAGTTTCAAAATAGTCCTTATCCACAGATAGGAAGAAACAGGAAACAGACCCTCAAGTGCCTATCACAATGCAAGATTTGCCAATTTCATAACTTGCTCAGGTAGCCTCATAAAAGAATTTAGGCACACTGGTGACCCCATCTCAAACACATTCAAAAGAGACAGAAGTTCTTCCTCTCACTGTCCTCCAGTACATGTGATTCCTGCTTAAAAAGCAAAACAATAAAGAAGTAATACCTCCCAGAGGCTATCACAGTCGATCTTGGACAAATCTTTAGATTGGGTTAGTAGTCAAGTCAATTCAATTGTTGCGCTTCCTTAGCTCATATCACATGTTGTGAACTTCTTAGGATCACCCCAATGCAAATTCTGAGGCAAAACCTTGAGTTTCTTTATTATGTAAGTAACAATAACCTATTATAACAAGCCAATAGATCTATTCTCAAGGTGTTGGCCCTACCCAAATCAAAACTAAATTTCCCAAACACTTATGAGTTTACAGCTTCAAATCTCTTCAAAAGTAGGCTTCATATGAATCCTTGAACAGGGCTCAGCACTTTCAGTGAGGTTAAAAGTGGGTGTTCACAAAAAAGGTTTCATGAGATAAGAGAGTCCCCCACTACCCACCAAACAGAAGACCAGCAGATCGCAGAGTCCATGCCCACACTTTTCCACTTCTGGAATATTTCCCACCATGTGAAAGACCACCTGTTTTTCGCACACTATCCTTTCCAATGAGAACGTGGTAAAAATTTGATCCTTGATAGGCTTTGTTCAGGGTTTCACTAAACTTTTCCACTGGGTCTCAGTCTGCCAGCATTCTGCTTTAGTGTCTTGTTGAACTCCCCCTCTTTAAGGCCACACAAATCCAAGTCAGTCAGTTCATGTATAACACGACCTCTGCAAGTCCCTCAGTCTGCAGAACACCAGTCTCCATTCCTGACCATCACAGAAGGGAAGGTCTAACTTATGTCATCAAATATTAGCTAAAATTAGCTGTTGAATAGGTAAGCTGTGATTTATTTCTGGAAACCAGAACCCTGTCCTGGCACACTTATACTTTTTCCTTGGTGTGCCCATCTTTTCCCTTGATGTGTCTAACGGGGAGATCTCTGCACACAGGAGGTTTTCAGTTAGCATTTGTTTCGTGAATGAATCACGTCTCTATGGTAGGTAGTCTGGCAGGGGTCAGAAGCACAGCCTTACAGACAGACTTAACAGTTTGAGTTCTAATAGCTGGCCCCTTCTCTGGGTCTCTCTTTTCTTATGTGAATCCTGAGGATAAGAATTACATCTACATCCCTTTGTCATAGAAATGTAATGAACGAAAAAGATGATGTGTTAAAAAAAAAAAAGATGCTGGAAGCTAGTGCTTAATAGTTGTTAGACCTTATGACTTCTGCTCTTACTGCCATCATGCTGAGTGTGTTTCTATGTAAAAAAGCTAACAACCAACAAAGTGTGAAAATTAAAGTACAACTTTTGATTATTGACTTACCAGAGCGGATTTCTATCTATTGATAGGTCTAGCACAGGTAGAAGAGAAACAGAATAGGTCATAGGTCACAATCCCCACTGTGAGCAGGAACCAGGCAGGAGAAGTGAGTCCCAACAATGTCCCCTGTGGGCATCGTCAAGGCAGGATAATAAGGCCACATCACTAGATGCTGGGTCCAGTGATAACTCACAATCCTGTATGTGGGCTGGGCCCAGACTAGAAAGTTAAATCACTCAGGTGCTGGCCAGAGGCATATATCACATTTACACTTGTAGGAAGGTCATAAAATGATATTTACAATCCAGCACATGTCTTGTTTCTGAGTATGTGAGTTAACACCTTATGTATGCTGAGTCTTAGTACATAAGTTCATCTCAACAATAAACTGGATCTGTGCATGAGAGGCACAATCCTTCCTGTGCCCTGTTTTAGCTAAGTGAGTTACAGCCTCGCAGGTGTGCTGAATATTGGTCTTAGAGTCATCAACCTTCCTGTGGATCAGATTCACATATGAGAGTCACAGTACCTGTGTTTTCAGCCAGGGATATGTTACAATTCCCTCCTGAAAGCAGGATAAGGCATCAGAGTCCCTTCATCTGGTTGCTGGGCCAAACAACATATCAGAATGTCTTCTGTGGCTAGACCCAATCAGTAAAGCCACATTACCTAGTGCTGGCTCCACTGATGTGCAAAGTGATATGTCAAAATCCCCATGGTGATAGGTCCAGAGACACATCACAATGACCTCTTTAGGCAGAGACTAGGCAGAAGAATTACATCACTTGTGTGTTGGGCCTAGTGGTAAGTCACTCTCATTTATGTGGACATGGCCCAAGCAGAACAGCAGAGTCACATTACCTAATTGCTGGGCCAAAAGATATGTCACAATCTTTTACATGGACCAAACCCAGGTATAATAGAAGAGTAACATCAGATAGTAGGTGTTACCAGAGATATGTTACAATGCCTTGTGTGAAAGACCCAGGCAGTCAAAATGCATTACTTGGTTGCTTAACTAGGGATATATTACAATCTTTCCTGTGGACATGATGCAGTAGAAGAGGAGAGTCATATCTCATAGGTGATGGATGCAGAGACATGTCACAAGGCTCCTATGGGCAGGGTCCATACTGAAGCCTTCTGTCCGCTAGGGTTTGGGTCCAATGATATGTCACAATACCCAAATTATGCACAGCCTAGGCAAAAAAAGGAGAGTCACATCACCTAGGTACTGGGTCCAATGATATATTACAATTGTCTATTTTGGCAGGGCCCAGGCAGAAAGAAAAGCTACATCACCTAGGTGATGAATGAAAATACATGTTATAATAGTTTTGTGGGCAGGACCCCTGCAGGATAGTCACATAACCTAGGTGTTGGACCTAGAAATATGTCACAATATATAAAGTATGCAGGGCTGGGACATGAGACAACAGTTACTTCATTTATTTGTTGAGCCCAGCTATACAATCATTTTTTGGGCAAAGCCTGAGTAGTAGAGGAGAGTCACATCACCTAGGTGCTGGGTCCAGCAATGTGTCACAATACCTGCTGAGGGGAGGGTACAGGCAAGAGAATCATATCACTTAGGTGAGGGGCCCAGAGATATCTCACAATACCCCCCATGGGTAGAACTCAGGAAAAAGAAGAGAGTCATATAATCTAGAAGCTGGGCCCAGCTATATGTTACAGTCACCCCAGTGGACAGGTTCCAGGCATGAGCGTAGAGTTATATCACATATGTGCTGGGCCAAGCCATTTGCCACAACCTTCACTGTGGACAGACCCCAGGAAAAAGAGGAGAGTCACATCATTTAGGTAACAAAACCTGAGTTATGTCATAGTTACTTGTTTGGACAGAGGTAAAGAAGAAGTATCACACAACCTGTGTGCTGGACTAAGCAATATGTCACTCTCTTTTTTAGGCATGTACCAGGCAGGAGAGAAGAGTCATATCACCTAAGCCCTGGATTCACAGATATGTCTCAGTCTCTTTTTTGAGCGATGCTCAGGCAAGAGAGCAGAGTCACATCAAGTGGTTGATGAGCCCAGAGATATATCACATTGCCCCCTGTGGACAGGGACCAGGCAGGAAACTCACATCACCTTGGTGGTAGGATGAGCAATATATCACAGTATGTTTTGAGAGCAAAGCGAAAAAGGTAACATCATCTTGGTGTTGAGTGCACAATATGTTACAGTTTTCTTTGTAGGCAGAACCTATAAAGATGGGAAAAGATGGGAACAGTCAAGAGAAGAGAGTCACATCACTTCTGTGGTGGACACAGAGATACCTCATAATGCTCTCTGTAGGCAGGGCCAGGGCATAAGAGTTACACAACCTGGGTGTTAGACCAAGCAACTTGTCACAAGGACTGATATGGGCCAGACACAGACAGAAGAGTCACATAATCTGGGTGTGGGGCTCAGTTATATGTCAAAATGCCTACTGTGGGCAGTGGCAAAGCAGGAGAGAAGATTCACATCACCTGCATATAAGGCCCAGTGATATGTTACAATTCCCCTGTGAGCAGCAGTAAAGCAGAAGAATAGAGTAACATTACCTAGGGTCTGAGTCCAGTGATGTGTCACAATTCCACCTGGGCTGGAATGTCAAATCACAAAGGTTCTGTGAGGTGCATATGTCATAATCACACCTGCAGGAAGTCCCAGTAATGAGATTAACAATCTCGCACATGTCCCGGTTCTAGGTATGAGAGTCAACACCTGTGAGTTGGATCCAAACAGATGAGTCACAGTCTCAACAATTGACTTGATCCATGTGTGAGATCCCATTTTCTATTTGCATTACTATTAGTATCAGTACCTGTTGATTCTTCCACATTCTACATCTTTCTTCTGTATGAATGTACATACAAAGATCGATATATATATACACACACACACAAGATTATATGAGTATATCTATGTAAATACGTGCACAAACACTGTTCCTCAAAAGACATTTTTCAATCTCTTAGCATATTCTAAGGGTACAGATGTAGAATTATTTCTCTCCTCTGTCTCCATAGCATGTCAGAATGGAATATAGCTATATAATGTTGTTTGTATAGACAAAGCTTCACTTTCAAGGGCAAGGTCTGGGAAATAAGCTGATATTAAAGCCATGTAACACCTTCTGTGCAGGTTAGCATTTCTGGACCTTGCTTTCCTTCTCATTGTATGCATGAGCTATTCTCATCCACCACTGGGGGCCCGTCTTGATTAATCTACAGCTGTTATTTAGATAACTGGCGGATTGAATCCACTTGCACTGATCTAATTGATTGAACTCACCTGGGATGCGCTTATAGGCCAATTAAAATATTATGCCTCAAATATTGGCTGACTGGAGTCACCTGGGCTAAACTAATTGGCTAATTTTAATCTCCTAGGATCAGCTAATTGACTGTAATTACATGGTTTGAGTTAATTGGCTGATTGAAATCAAAAGTGCTGACCTAATTGGTTGATTGAAATCACCTGGAATGAAGTAATTGACGGAATGTACCTGATCTGAGTTAATTGACTGATCAGAATTACCTAGACCAATCTAACTGGCTAATTGGAATAAACTGGGCTGAGTTAATTGGCTGATTGAAATAATCAGGGCTGAGTAAATGGGCTGATTGTATTCACCTCCCCTGAGAAGAATAAGTAGGAAAATGATCTCTGACATACTTTTTCTTTTTTTTTTTTCTCACAGTTTTGCTTTTATTGCCCAGGCTGAATGAAGTGCAATGGTGCGATCTCAGTTCATCACAACCTCTGACTCCTAGGTTCAAGTGATCCTCCTGCCTAAGCCTCCCGAGCAGCTGAGACTAATTGTGCCTGCCACCATGCCTGGCTAATTTTTTTGTATTTTTGGTATAGACAGGGTTTCTTCATATTGATCAGGCTGGTCTCAAACTCCTGACCGCAGGTGATTTGCCCGCTTGGGCCTCCCAAAGTGTTGGGATTACAGGCATGAGCCACCATGCCTGGCCTTACTTACTTTTAATTTGTTTTATTTATTTATTTATTTTTACAAGATGTACTCGTAAATGGACATTACACAGACCTATCTGCCACTCCAGATTCAGAGTCTGAGCTTGACTCCATTTTGATAGGCTGAGGGCGATGGAAGTCATCTCCCATCCCTTTGGAGTGGCACTCGCCCATCTGCACCTGTGGCGGCTCCACCCAGGCTCATGCCCTAGACTTCAAGGCTCACCACGGCGGCCCTCCTACTCATAGCAGCATACCATCCTCAGGGCTCTGGTGGGGGATTACTGCCCTCACCACTCCTGTCCACTCTCAACTGCTGGCAACAGCTGGATGTGGGCCCAGTGCTTCAGCACCATTCATTTTCAGGGCTAATTGATTCCACAGGTGAGTTGTTAAACAGTCCTTAGCGGATTCCACCGTCCACAGCCCTCATGCTGTCTATATCAACCAACATCTCTTCTGGGATCTGATGAGCATGCATATCAGGCACCTTATCCGGGAGTTTGATTAATCCCACAGCACCAGTTCTGCTTGCCAAAAGTGGCCCACTAGGCACTTGTATTCCATGCCCAGCTGCACCCCGGTGAGCCGGGCTTCTTGCCCATCTCTCGGGACCGACTCATGTTCAACTACTGTTCACATGGAACTCTTCTCCACTTCGACCTTCAAAGTTCTCATTTGAATATTTGCTACTATTATCTGTATGTGTTTGCATATGTTTATATATCTACATATATTATATCTGTTAATAAATCTTCAAGTTAAAGTGTGAAAAGGAATCTGAAATTTGCTTTCAGCATTCCAGTCTATCTTGAATTTACAGACCTTGGCTTTTCTACCCCTATTCAAGAAATCACTTCTTCAGCCAACCAAACCAATTGCAAATTGTATTCTAATGTCACATATGGGATGATTGCCATAATTACTTAATTGCTTTAATCTCCTGTGACAACCCTTGTAAATCTGCCATTATATTCCAGTGGTTGTCAGGGATAAATGTGCAACATTGTGTCCCTACAAGGGCACAGGTTCCACCTTGGGCAGCTGTGACTATGTCTAAGGCCATCTGGTTTTGCAACACCACCTTCCTGGTCTGATCAACTTCATCAGTTAACAAAAAGAGGGCAACTCAGATATAACTCAGGGCCTGAGCTGTGTCCTCTACAAAGGCTGCAACCCGCTTTTCTATAGTAATGCCACCTGCTGCAGGGATAGTTGTTGCTAAGGAATAGAACCACCAGGGGGGCCACTGCACTAACAAAAAGCAGGAATGCAGTGCCTCCATGTGTGATCCATGTGTGAGATCTTATTTTCTATTTGCATTACTATTAGTACCAGTACCTATTGATTCTTCCACATTCTATATCTTTCTTCTGTATGAATGTACATACAAAGATTGATATATATATACACACACACACACAAGATTATATGAGTATATCTATGTAAATATGTGCACAAATACGGTTCCTCAAAAGACATTTTTCAATCTCTTAGCATATTCTAAGGGTGCAGATGTAGAATTATTTCTCTTCTCTGTCAAAATAGCATGTCAGAATGGAATATAGCTGGAATGGAATTATACAGATGACTAGGCTATGTGGTAAGAACAGTGGCAGGCACAGAGGGCTACCCCCCAGGTACAACATCCAGTTCAACTGGCTGGCAGATGTGGCCACCCTGTGTTTCCACACAACCATAAACTCCCAGGGGGCACAAAGTCCATGGGGGCCCCCAGCCTTGGTCAGGGCACTTGTTTCACCACACCCTTGGTGTGGTGACATGTGTTATGTTTGCACAAATCTCAGCAGGCAACCATCCCACAGTGACTTTACCCCAGTGCTGCTGTGTGCATTGTGGTATCTGCAATGGGGATACCACATATTCTCCCATTAGACAGCCCCATCATTATAGATGCTATGAGTCAGCTGGGGGCAGGCTGGCCATGGGTTTTGAGACACTCCTTGTCCAAAGCCTGCTGTGTTGCATCCCACCGATTGTTTGTGGGACTCCAAGTCTCTAGCCATGTCTAGTTCTGCACTGAAGCTAGCTTTATGTACCAGGGCAAGTCGTCTGTAGCTGCTACTGGAAGGGCAGTGCAGATTGAACTGTTGGAGACTTGGTCACCTCAGTGTAGGTGTGGGCCCAGTTCAGGATGCTGTTGGAGCTTGCCAACCCACGGCTGGAATGACAAAGCAGGCACAGGTACTAACAGGGACAAATCATGTTCCTTAGGCAAAATACAGGCCAACATTTTATCTCTTTTAACAATGCAGCCACCAGGGGCTGCTGCTCTGGGCAATGGTACTACATCTTATCTGCTCTCCATAGTTCTTTTGGGTCCTCTACCTGTACTAAAATTACATGCTAAATTTATTCCTCCATGAGACATATGAGTACATATATGAGTACCGTGTATGTTTCTCCTATATCTGAATATATTCTGAGGGTGGACATTTTGCATGGTCTGGACTTACACACTATGGCCAGAGAATTCAGACTCCAAGTTAGTGTAGTAAAGCTGAGACTTCATGGACATATACATAACCAGGCCCAAGTTCTGCCAAAACCCCGATGGGTTACCTCCACAGGTAAATACCATTTGCCGGGGGCAGGGAGCATACAGAGATAATGAGACTATTAAGAAGTTAGAGAAGATGCAAACAATGCATCTTACCCATATCCCCTACAATTCTCCAGTATGGCCAGTCAGAAAGCCTGATGGAACTTGGCGATGACTGGAAACTGAATAAAGTAACACCACCTCTGCATGCAGCTGTACCTTCCATCATGGACTTGATAGACCACTTGACAATGGAACTGCATAGTGCCACTCTTCTCAATTAACATTGCTAATGACATGAGTACATATGTCTCATGGAGGAGGGTCCCTTCCCTGGCCATTCACCTATGAATGGTCAATCATGGAGGCCACACATTAAATACCCAAGGAGTAACATATTAGTCATACTGCAGACCCTCCCCCCAGGGGGCAGCAATAGCCAACCATCTGCCATGAGGGGGTTGGAGGGTCCATGGCTAACACCAGGGTTTTTTTGTCTGTTTATTTCCTTACCTTTAGGGGTGCTGGGGAAGGCAATAACAATTTGCTACTTATCCCTGTATTTAGTAGGAGAAGGTCATCCTGCCTGGCCCTACATAGGTTGGTGACTAGTTAATTCTGTAACTTATAGGTAGTTAACCACAAAGTGAAGTCTTAACAAACTGCCCAGCTGTTGCCGCAGATTACCATAGGTGTTACCTCTTTGGTGATCACTATTTACACTGCCTTGAGTTTAGCTTATTAGCTACTTTGCCCACACTTGGTATTAAATCATACAGTGTCAGTATTAGACTGGACTGCAACAGCAATCCGGGCAGTAGTAGCACTCCAGCTAGACCTAACTGTGTACCACACCCTATTAGAAATGGGGAGATGCCCTTCCTGATGGTGAAGGCTCAGGATCTAGGGGTGCCTCAGGCCCCATGGCCTTATTTCATAGGACTACAGGTCCCAAGACTTCTTGAAACCCTACTGCTAAGGGACTTGTACTCAGCATACTCTGCTGCTCCAAGTAGGCACCCCACTTCACTAAAGTGGATGTTTGTGCCATCCCAATCTGGGGGAGGGGGTTGGAGTGGTTCTTACCCATTAATGCACCCATCCTGCTTTTGGGTAAGTTATCCACACAAGTGTAACCCATCCTGCCATGCTCTTATGAGCCTTAAAGGCAGCATATGCAGTTGCTAACAGTTTCTTTATTAATGGATAATGGAGCTCAGCTCCCTTCCATAACTAGGATCAAAAGCCTATTGGCATACTCAGGCACTCCGTGTGCTGCTACAGGCCCTAACTTAAGCTCTCTGTGGTCACATTTACATTTAGTTCAAATGGGCACCCCTGACTACCTGTAGAGCTTGTGCTGTTGAATAGCCTGCTTGGCTACTAGGAAAGACTGTCTCATTCTCATCACCCCAATTCCCAGGCAAGAGGGGCATTGCCACTTCTAAACCTGCAAGAAAATCAGAGGTTAACATGACATTATCAACAAGATTATGGCACAGGGTGGGGCTATACCATAGCCCTGCAGCAAAACTGTGAAAGTTCACTGACACCCTCCCATGAAGGCAAACTGTTCCTGGTTCTCTGGAGCAATGTTAATTGAGAAGAATGCACTAGCAATGTTAATTGAGAAGAGTGGCACTATACAGTTCCATTGTCAAGTGGTCTTTCAAGTCCGTGATGGAAGGTACAGCTGCATGCAGAGGTGGTGTTACTTTATTCAGTTTCCGATAATCCACTGTCACCACCAAGTCCCATCAGGCTTTCTGACTGGCCATACTGGAGAATTGTAGGGGATATGGGTGAGATGCATTATTTACATCTTCTCTAACTTCTTAATAGTCTCATTATCTCTGTATGCCCCCTGCCCCTGGCAAATGGTATTCACCTGTGG